>NC_135516.1:9778698-10080198 GCF_051989575.1 Stigmatopora nigra
AACACATCCGCGATATTGAGAATGTGGACGGTAATGTGAACGCAACACTTTGAATGTCAAGAGAATTCTCCATAAATGGTCCTCTCAATGCAGTGGGCATTGTCTATGGAGAAGTACAATACAGTAAAAATGATCTATTTTACCAAAGTAACTCCTGAACAATTGTTTTTTTAATGATTCATTCATATTTATTTGATATTTTTTGTAGACAAGTTGAATTAAGCAATCTATATGAAAATTAAGGAAAGCTTGTCCTTTAACAAAATTGATAAATTAGAATGAATTTCAAAATGATTGCTTCTAAAGCAAAACTTTTTTTTCTATAACCCACAAAATCAATTAAAATGTAGTGAATTAAAAATGTAAAGTACGCTAACTCAAGGATCACTGACACTACTCACCTACACATAATTGATAAATACTGATTGAGAAAACAGTATAGACATTCATATTGTGTTTAAAGTTATTGTTCTGTTTGTGTAAGTTGTCCACCTAGTAGCAAACAGGAAGGGTGTTGAGTTGTTCATGTATTATTCACCAGCAGCATCTCCATTTTCGTCTTCCTGGAGGAGGCGCAGACCCTCCACCAAGGCTGAAAGGAGTCAAATAGATAAAGTGGTCTAAGAGGAGTTCATCCGATCAAAAGTTGAGGATTTTGGTGTTCATTTTTGTTTGTCTGCAGAGATGGACGTGATGTTGAGCCCTGCTGATCATCCACAAAGCGGCACCATGTTCCTCAGCAAATCCATGAATGACTGTGAGCTCATTTGTGCATCCAGTATTCCACAACGTGCCAACCACAAATGTAACACAAAATTATATTGATGTTTACATTAGACAAAATGACCAAAAATAGTTACTTGCCCTTTAAAGGTCTGAATAGCAAACTTAAATAGCTCTTTCTTGTTTATCGTTTTTGTCCATTTAAAAAAATATAACATATATATATATATTTTTTTCTTACAGCGCAAGAGAGACGAAAAATCCATTTCATTCGCTATGTGAGTTAGCACCAGCCTCCTAAGCGGCTATTTTTCCCTTTCTTGGGCTTTTCATGACATTCCGTGTGTTGTGTTTGTGTGTGTTTGTGTCAGCGCGGTCCAACCAGCAGATGGAAATTCAGTTCATGCTCCACCATCTTCCTTGATGAGAACACAGTGAGCAGACCTCACCTCAAATACACCATCAAATGGTAAATTTATTGCACAAATTAAGCTAGACTGAAATACTCCCAAAAATGAACATTTTAAAGTTGCATTGCTTTGAATCAATTGAACAATGTGGAAGCATCGGCTTAAAAATATAAACAACCACATATTAAAATAATCTTTTTTTTTATCGTTTCAGTGTAGCATTGGCAATTTACTACCACATCACAAAAAGGTGAGGTCGAGAGCTTGTCATAAATGTCATTTATTGATTGAATATTGAACGCCTCTCTTACAGGGATGACAATGGAAGCCCGCTGATCGACATTTTTGACGAGAGACTTCACCCGCTCTCAGTGAGACGTTGCCCCAATTTTCCCCCGTTCTTTTGTCAGGCTGCAATTTTGCTTTTCGGCTTGCAGAGATCGCAACGGGCGCCGGCCGATTACGATTGTCGAGAACCAGAGCGGAGGGAAGTTTATCGTTTCGTCCGCACTCTCTTCTGTGCCGCACGATTGCGGTCCGAGTGCGCTATCGTCATGCTGGTGAGTTAGCATAACATAAGAATAACTTTTCTAATTACTTATTATAGTGCAAATTATACTAATGTTACACTGATTTCTTCTGCATGCTATTAGCCGATGGTGATAATGTATAGATACATTTATTAAAAACACACAAAATATTTTTCTTTTAGTACTCATTTAATGCATTCTCACTTTAATGTAATATAAAAATATGATCATGGCTTGGTCAGATATGATGTAACTTTTATGTCTACCTGGAATGGGTGACAATAAATTAACTCTTCTAAAACATGAGACTTATAAAGGACAAAATGTTTTTATTTGGTAATCCCAGTCAGTGTCTTTAACAGTCAGCCATTTTGGGTTGGGCGACCAATAGAATGAATTCTTAGATACCAATGCCTGCATTTTAACGCCATATCGGTATTGGTGCAACACGACAGACCGCCTTATGGCAACGTAACCTCGCGAAATACGAGGATCCCTCTATCAGGTGTACCTGGAGAGACTTCTGACATATGCAGAGATTTCCATGAGTCCATGGACGTGGCGGCGGATGGTGCTGGGCGCCGTCCTGCTGGCGTCGAAAGTGTGGGACGACCAGGCCGTGTGGAATGTGGATTACTGCCACATCCTCAAAGACATGCCCGTGGCTGACATGTACGTTTGAGGGGAAAAGTTGAGTCGTGTCACCCTGAGACACTTGGAGCCATTTACAGAAATGAATTTAATCACTACACTTCTGACAGGAACGATCTGGAGCGTCAATTTCTGGAGCTCCTACAGTTCAACATCAACGTGCCCTCTAGCGTTTACGTCAAGTATTACTTTGACCTGCGCTCGCTATCCGAGGCCAACGACCTCAGTATCCCCCTGGAGGCCCTCAGCAACTGTAAAGCCCAAAAGCTTGAGGTAAGTCTTTGGCTCTATCGTCTATTTTGACATCCGAGGACAACAGGCTTTTGTTTCTTAAGGCTTTTTCCAGAGTGAGCAACGACATATTCGACGAAGCGCGACGAGCCTCCAGGAGGCGCTCGGCTAGCGTGGACCACCTGGATGGAAACTTGTGGGTTCCTGCAATCCTCTCTTAAAAATGCCACGTTTTTGCAAGTGATCTTTGCCCTTTTTGTATTTGAGACTCAAATCAAAATGTTACATTTCAGAAGCTCAACCTCAGCTATGAGTTGAATACAGAAAAGAAACTCATAGGTTGTTGTCACTTCATTTTTCAGTTCTGCCAATTTTGCCTTTTGTACTGATGAATCCAATTTTCCCTATACCCCAGTAGGAAAAACAACCTTTGAAAGAAATCAGAAAAATATTAAGGTTGTTGTTCAGTCTTTGACAGCCACAAAGCTTCATATTTATTAGTCTTTTTGTATAATTTTGTACACATTATTTGACCACCCAAGAAGGATCTTTCCCGATAGCGTCGTTCTCTGGGCCCAGGATGGAAACGCCGCATGTCTTGTTTCCGACGCTCAGGTACCTGCAACAAACCAATCAAAAAAGTAACTTTTTGAGAATGTATTCCTAAGAAGTTTTATCACATGATACATTTTACTTTTGAGTAGATATGTGAAGAGGAAATACTTTTACTTTACTACTTTGTGCTTTGTTGTTTATTTCTTATTTTTCCCTCGCTATTCTACATTAGATTTTAATATTATGATGTCATGCTACTCTTGAGTATTTTTTGTGTGTACTCTATCCACGTCTGACTTTAACAAATATATGCAATAAATGTAATATACTGCGCTCTTGTGGTGATGGTGCAAAGACCAAGACGAAGTACAAAGTACAGTTCTTTTCATTGTATTTTGTGGGTTCCCACCTGTCGGCCACTTCTAGCAAGCTCTGGCTGGTGACATCGAAGAGTCGTCTACGGTTTTGCTGCTTCATTTCGTCTGTGATTCCGCTCAGGAAAAGGGACATTCCTGCAAACACAACAGAAAGATCCATTGTGGTAAGCGCCGTTCTGGAGCCCCCCCTAAATAAATGGACACTCAGTGGCTGCCTTACCTTTACTCGAGGGCGCCACAGGTGAGTCGACGGCGGAGAAGACAGACAACTTGGCTTCGTCGATGTCCTGCTGGACGAATTTACCCGCTTTGGCCCATTCAACACCTTTGCTAAATGCAGAGAGAGTCTGGACAGCATTGGGGTCCCTTTAAAGAAAAAAGGTAAACACACTTGACATGCTATACACTGTTTACAGCCTATATTTTTCCCACATTTAAAATCAATCAATTTGTCCAATATTTCCATATCAGTTATAATGTAATGGTTTATTTTCCAAATATAAATATTTTTGTAATGATCCCCAATTCAATTTTTTGGGGACATAGTCTGGTGTATATTTTTTTCATAATCTTTCAGTATGTATAGCTAATTTTTCTGTATCATTTGTAATATATAATATTTTTAATCTAACAATTTAGTGATGGTTGATTTGACTGGAAAAGAGTGTCAGAGAATTAAAATTAGTAATTCTTTTCACCTGTAAGAGTAAAAAGAGAAGAGGCCGCCTCCACCCATCTTGGCTCCACCACCGTAGGCCCCGCCCTTCTCTCGGATCTCTCCGTGGAGAAACTTGGCCGTCATCATCCTCGCCAGAATGCAGAGACTGGCAGAGAAGGAAATAAGGTGTGTTTAATGACGCTGCTAGAGTCGGGGAAAAAGTAAATCCAAGTCTTTGGAAACCTGGCATAGTCTTGGTGGCCGTAGGGAACGGTGCGGATGGATTCGCTGACAAAGTTGACAGGAAAGGGCAGCGGGAAGAATGTCTTCATGTGACAAGGCTGGAAATGTGCCTCCTGTGGAATACAATTAGAGAATTGTTTCTTAGTGGTTACTCAATTTTATAGGTTATTATATAGGTTACCCAATAAATAAGTGATCCATCACTCATACCTCGGTAACATTAGGCCGCACGGGCTTGAACTGCTTCTTGTTAGCGGCCACGTCTTTCATGAAGGCGTCCAAATGGTCCACCGACTGGGTCGCCTGCTGAGGCGTGGTGTTGATGGCGCACCTGCACCAAGCAAGTATCATTGTAGTTAACTCATTCACTACCAAACAGGTGACAAAATCATCCCATTTGCTCTAATACAAAAGAATAGTGAGTTCTATGGCAAAATTTACATGGAACTTGACAAAAGAAAGATTAGTCCCATCTTTCAGTGTACCTCATGTTATTGGGGTTGAGGAGGTGCTTTTTTATTCTGGGAAGCATACGGATGACGGGGGTCAGGTCTGACATCTCTGCTATCCTTTTCATGAACTTGACCTTAACCCAGAAGAGAATGTTCTTTCTTTAGTAACTAACAAGGTAGGGAGAATAAAGAACAAAACAATTCATGTCTCCTAACCTGGTCCATCCCATAAAAGGTCTCTTGGAGCTCTCCGGCTGGCGTCAAGTGTTGACCTGCCCTTGTCATGGCGTACATGTGGCCGGAGTAGGAGATCCCATTGGCGAGCTCCTGGGCCGACATCATAACCAGCACCCTCAAACGTTCCTGGTCATCAAAGTGGGGGTTGTTGAAGATGTCCCCCCACAGACGGAACATGTCGGCAAGGTTTCTCTCCAAGCAAGAGGAGGACAGAAGGACGCCCTGGTAGAGCAAAACGTGACAGCATGTGAGGATTGAGTTTGACTTTGAGTTGGCAAAGCTAATCCGACCTGTTCGAATTTGTCCAAGTGGGCGCAGTCCGGAATGACCTGTGGAGACACGGACATGTCTCCTGTTTTCAACTCCATTTGCTGAGATTGCTGACGGTAGTCCATGGAACCACAGCCCATCCTAAACAGGCACGTATACAAAAAAAAAAAATGAAAGAAAATCAACATCAACATGTCTTTTCAATTTAAAATTGTCTATCATTTTTCTATCAAGCGAGCATGCTGAGATGAACAATTGTGGCTAAAACTCACTTGGTGATGACGCTGCAGAAGAGTGGCACGTAAAGCTTCAGGTCCTCGGGGAGCGTATTGAGGCTGCACATGGCCCGGAAGTACACCAAGCCATTAGTGGGCTGTTCGCACAGCTGGAGCGCAACGCCGCCTGTGCATGACAAAAAAAGGCTTATTTTTAAGCATTCCAAACTAGATGTCCCCGAGTTAAGGTAAATCAGGCCTGGTCATATCATTTTAAGAGGGCCAGAATACTGTAAAATGTATTTAAGTATGACTTCATTGACTGCGATTGATTGCAATTTGGGCTCAAAATACCATGCAAAAATGTGATCGCGAAATCTTATCCGTAACAGGGAGATTCTAGAAATTATCAACATTTAACACTTTTTCGATACCAAGGCATTAGTGTACATGTGTGGTGGTACCTGCATGGGTCATTTGCACGGGAGTGAACGATATGGTGGGAGCGATGTCGGACACTTTGAGGGCAGGCAGGCACGAAGCATCCTGGCTTTTGCTTTGAGCATCCAGGAGCTGAAGACCTGAAGATTTTTATTATTAGATTTAAGATTACAACATTAAGGGTTTTGTTTTTACAGTGCATAATTCAAAAGGGGGATGGAAGATGTTGGGTCCAGGCCACTTCTGAGTGATTAATTGTCTGCACCTTTCTCATAAATGTCCTTCTTGTCGCTGTCGGACAGAGTGCTGATCTTCTTCTGAAGCTTCTCCTCCTCAGCCAAGGCTCGTTTGTCCAGGTACGAGTCGTCGGGACTCATGGAGAGGGTGAGTCGATGAGTGTTATCCTGGTGGAATAAAGAGAAGATAAGTGAGCTAAAAAACAGTCAAAAATGATTGTGTATCTATCACAGTGAATGGAAAAAAAACCGAATCAAGCACTCAAAGGCGTACCACAAACATACCCTAAAATATTGTTGGACTTTGTCTTGAAGGAAACGCGGATTCTCCTTCAGGGCTTGTCGGAACTTCAGGACGTTAACGTTAATCTGTAGAAGCTCCACCGGGTCGCCGTCGTGGTTCCAAGAGGACGCAATGTACTACACAACAGGATTTTTAGGTCAACCAAAAAGAAGGTCTTATGTATTGAACCAAAGCTCACCGATGCCAATGAAAGACCAAAGTTAGTGGACTGGTGCTTCATTTGAATCTCGATTTTGTGCAGGAGTGCTTCAATTCTCTCATCCTCAAAGCCAGTCCTGTTGATGGAGAAAAATATATTTCCAGTTAAATGGACAAAAAAAAATATACACCAACTTTGAACAATATTTCTACAGTACTTTGGGACTAAATACACCAAAAAATATGTACATTTGGATAGAATGACCGACTTACTGAATGATGTCGTCGATGGTTTGATGAATGATTTTCTTCACTTTTTCAGCATCTTCCTCAGCCATCCCCTGCAAGCCAACACTAAACGAGGCCTCTTTGGTGCTACCGTCGTATCTGTGGGAGCGACAATCCGATCATCACATGCTATCCTAAAGAAAACTTCCTTCATCTCCTCCGCCTATTCTCACCCGACTACCGAGGAGAAATCAGTTCCAATTTTGGGTTCAATGAGAGCCTTGTAGAAGGGAGCGTTTGGACCAGATGTCATCAAAGAAGACAGCAAGTTGAGGGTGAATGTTTCGAAGGTGTCCGTGATGCTGTGAAATTGAAAGCCGGGAAAAGTTTCCCATGAACGTACGGGTAAGTTGACGTGATGACGGAAAATGAACATGTAAAAGGGTGGTCTTACTCTCCTAGAAGGTAGCTAACACACAGCGTGTTTTGTCGAGAGGCGTCGGGAGCCATGACGTCCGGACTGCACGTCACGTGTTCTTCTCTCTGAAGGACATAAGAAAAAAAAAAAAGTTAACCTTGTTATCGCAACTCACAATGGCTCCAATGCGGGGGCTGTTTTGAATACTTACGGGGATGGCCCAGTGTGGCTGAGATGGGACTTGGGTGTTGGGTTGAATGCGTTGAAATTTAGACAATGCCTCTTGGTCAATCTGCTTCAGGTGCTGCTCCAAAGGAAGGTCTCCATATGTGAAGAACCTGACAAATACACTCATAATAGTAAGGATGCAATTTGGGCAGAAGATTGAAGGTGCAAATAGAGTGGATCAGTAGCATTTGACACCAAAGCCTGTCTAATGCAAATGTGCCATATTTTCACATGTTATCCGAAGGGTAACAGCAGCAGGCAACCAACCTGGCATTGCTGGGGTGGTAGTGCGTCGCATGGAACTGCTTGAGCTGCTCCCACGTCAGGTCGGGAATAGCCAATGGTTCGCCGCCAGACACCACTGAGTACGTGTGGTCGGGATAAAGTTTATTTTGCAGGTGCTGAGCATAAACGCTCTCGTTGTCCGACTACGGGGAAACAAAGAGAGGAGCCGTAAAGTGTCTTGAGGTGGAGCGAGAATAAAAATATAAAACGGAACTCACGAAGGCTCCTTTCATTTCATTGAAGACCACTCCTTTGAAGACCAGGGGTGAGCTGGCATTAGTGGGGTCTTCGTTCTCTAACCTCCAGCCCTCCTGCCTAGAAATTGGAGTTTGTGGTGAGTCAGGATAACAAAAACACACATTAACTGTCATACTTTAACACTCACCAGAAATCTTGCTCCCGCAAGCATGGGAAGAACACGGCGTCAAGATAGACAGACAGAAGATTTTGGAAGTCTTTGGCGTTCTGAGTGGAAAATGGATACATGGTGTAGTCGCTGGCTGTTGACAAGCAGAAAAAAAATTGTCATTGAAACACATAACACATAAAAATTGTACAAAAAATAATCAGTACTTTTGTTCACCAGAGCTTCATTACTAACCTGTAAAGGCGTTCATGAAGGTAGATAATGACCTATTGAGCATTTTGAAGAAAGGATCCCTACATGGATATTTTTGGGAGCCGCACAGGACTGTGTGCTCCAGGATGTGAGGGACCCCCGTGCTATCCATGGGGGTGGTCCGTAACTGCACGCTGAAGAGGTTGTTAGGATCATCACGGGCCGCGTGTAAGTACTGAGCTCCTGTTTTGTCGTGAGTCAACTTGACGGCGGTGAGGAACAAGTCAGGGACAGCTACAACCTGCAGATAATATCAATTTGAAGTGTTATTTCATTCTTCCCATTTGCGTTAGTGAAATTAATGGAAGACAACAAATATATTGCATACCTCTTTAACTGTAAAACCATGGATTTTTTGACCTGCTGAATATTGAAGAGCCTTTTCTACTGCCGCTGCTGCAGTCCCCCTGTGCCTCTGGCATAGATGCTGGCCCTTTAAACTGGGTTAACAAGAATGAGTTTTATACATTATCACACAGTCAAAATACTGTGTAAAAACTGGGTCAAAGAATGGCCCATTTGAAATGATCAAATCTGGTGCAGTGCAATAGGGATAACGTAATATTAGTTAGTGTTGTGTGGCATTCAGGAAACATCAGAAATTCTACAATTCAATTAAAAAAGACAAAAATCATTAAGATCCAAAAGTTGCAATGTCCATTGTTTTTGGTCACTTAAAGTAACGAATGATGTCGTTCAAAATATTGATTACAATTTTAAATTAAAAACCTTCATATAACATTGTCACTGTATTTTGGGGGCGTATTATGGCATGGTCATGCTAGGTAAGCAAATGCTAGGCAACTTACCGGACATGTCGAAGTGTCTCGATCACCGTCTTCGTTCGGCGAAACATAACTATAGCATAAACAACCAGGTCTTCTACGTTGGCTTCAAAGTAGGATGTTGAGGTTTAAAACAATACTGTCAATCAAGATGCATCACTTTGTGCTATGTCCTCTCATGCCTTACGACACGGTACATGGAGCCGCCATTCGCATTGAGTGTCAACATTTCATCACAGATCTCACTACAGGTCAAATGAAAGTAAAACATGGAGTCCATTCGGATATTGCATCCGGGAATTTTACAAATCTACGGAGAAACCTTAACTCTCACGATTGGTTTGTTCTGGGAAAATGGCAAACGTAATTGGCTGAATCAGAGCGCTTGCTTTTGATTGGTTTACTTTTAAGAACGGCAAATTTGATTTGCTTAATTTAATCACGTGACGCGTTTGGCGTTAAATGCACATTTTCATTATTATTTTTGATGGCTTTCTCGTTTGTGGCGTTGTGATGATCGATTTAAGGATCGCGCGTGTGAAAGTCTCCAAAATATGTAACTTCTTCCCTTAGGTGATTTTCTTATGCTTATCATTGACAATATTAACGTGACTACGAACGTCCTACCTTGTGTAAGTAGAATGTCTCTAGAATCTAAAATGGTAATATAGTGTACATCCCTTCTAAAATCAACACCTATTTGTAAGTAAATAAACTATGCATTTTGTTGTCATCCACTTTAAAATGTTATAAATGTAATCCTCCACTAGATAGCGCGGTTAACAAAGCCTATATTGAAACTCGATGACACCTGGGGTTTATCCCAAACAATACAACCGTCATCATAATTAAAAATACTTCTCTAAAATAAACAGTGGAACTTTAACAATCCACGATGGGTTTCTTTTTAAAAGGTTGGTAATCCGTTTTAATTTGCATCGGTGAGGTGAAATGCATGTTGGGTTCATAATGCACAAAGCCATCGTGTTTTTGACATATTGTATGCAAACATTTTAACACCACGTGCCTGAACAATAAACAAGATCATTTAATTATGTACGTTTTGAAAATGTACTCTTCAAATGCATACAAACCACGTTTGGGTTTATTTTCAATGCTTAAACCAACTCAAATGTTTCTAGATTTTTTTTTTCCAAATATGAATTGACATGTTTGGATAAAATCTGTTCACCAAACAAAACAAACTCCTTAATTTCATAATTCTCATGGGATAGAGCCTTTTCTTCTAAAATAAAATAAATCATCATGCATATCCAATACAATAGGATGTCCCAAAATGTCTTTCAATTGCCTGTAATGTTCATTTTTTTTAACTTTTAATATATACCAATTAAAAACTGCAAAGACATAACTACTGTACAGTACACAGTATACAATATGATGTTGATTGTCATTTAGACCGGTCTATATTCTGCATTAAGTGTACGCATAAATTCATGTGAATATCTTCTATGTAAAGGAATCATAGACCCTGTAATGTACTATTTTATCACTTTCTTTCATTTTTAGCCAAGGGGCAAGCAATCCAGAACTCCACCAGTCCACCTTGATGTTCGATGGGTGGAGGGATACGGTTGCTATAGGAGACCTCTTCAGCATCACGTCATACACGGGAGGGAGGGGGTGGCGGGGGGCTCCAGCGTATGCATGAGCTAGAGAAAGGAGAGAGCTGTGAGGTGGGGGGAGGATCGGAAAGGAGGAGGAGGACATTAAGGCAGAAGACTATCAATGACATCAACCCGCTTCCTGCATCTGAAGGCGAAAGAGTGGAGGAGCCGCAGGACCGCGGCCACGCGTACCATGCATCCCCCCATATAAGGCAGACCCGTCATTTTGGAGCCGAGCCGGGCTGCTACTGGATTACACTACAGCTGAGGAAGCTCCTTCCAGTTGTAAATCCACCCATGCATCTCGCAGACGGCGCAGCAGGAGACGGCGCGCTTCCTACCAAGGTAAGCCACGCAACACCGCACCCTGACAATGTTTATTTATTTTTTGTCGAATGTCATTTTAGTTAAAGGGATGCCCGTTTCTATACACCAGCATTGTAAGTGCGACTCCCTTTGCAAATCCCACCCCCTCCTTTACCAACATCGCTTCCTCTGTGCTTATTGTTGCTGCTCGAGAGCACCCGGGAGCATCCTTTGTTAATCACTCCTAATTTCAAGTGCCTGCCAGATATTCTCCCATCAGGAGAAGGCCAACACACCACCAGCTATGTATGTAATTTCCATTTGTGATGTTAGTGTGAACGCATGACACCAGGTGGTAAAGTGGACGGACTTATTTAAGCAGACTGTTTTCTAGACAATAGCCTGGCCGCTGCATCTGCTGCTGCTGCTGCTGTCAGGCTGTGCATAAAATAAAGAGCACCTGCATTTTTTAATACCGGTATATGTCTATAATTACGCGCAGTGGTGTTTTCTGCCAGTAGACATGCACGCACGGAGGCTCCTGAGTGCCGTTTAATTATACATTGATTTACCCACGCGCATTTCCTCAGTGCTTGTTTTTAGGGTTTTAATAAGTACACTTCTTTAGCGGGCCTCTTTTGGGTTTTCTGAGCTCCCAAATATCATCAGGCAGCCAGTCTTTTTCTGACATACACACATATACACACACACACACACACACACACACGGCAACACAGATGGGACATTTTCCCTGAGGCATAATGTGTTTGCTGGTTATTGTTCCAGACCATTTCCACATCCCTAATTATTTTAATCAGTCATTTCTCACGCATGAATTTGCTTCTTTGTCTTGTTTATATTCTCCTCACCTCGCTGACTTCACCTTTTTATGCGAGGGCGTGATATGTTTTTGTGGGGGGGATTTGATTGACAGGAATAGGTAGGTTATTGTGGAGAAAAAGAATGAATTCGTTAGTCGATTCGGCGCCTCCCAAATGTGCTTTGAGACGCTAAGATATTCACTTAGGCTATATAACCGAATCACTCATTGCACGAATTTGCTCAAATAGCATTTCAGTGGGTTCATCTGTGGGGTTCTCTCAAAAATAGTATAGCAGACTGCAAGAGCCATCCAATCTGGAACGGGCTTAATGACACGCAGTCCCAGCGGAGACGCTTTGGTCGCTCGTCAAAGGGCTTCATTGAAATCTCAGTCCCACATTTCACAGAGTACCACACGGCTGATTCCCTTCTTGAGGCTGACATCCTTCCATTTTGTTCTAACCTCTGGTGACCTGAAAGAAATGAGAACATCAAGGCAACTTTGAAGCCCAGAGTAGCTGCATGACAAGAAGTTGTTTGTCGGTGAGGTTCTGAAAATGATTGACCTTTTGCGGGGTCGTCCGAAAAAGCACCATTTTGTGCTCATCTCTCTCTCAAGTCAATGCACTTGGCATTCAGAATGAACCCATCCTGGATGAATGAGTGAAAAGGGCTGCACACTTTATCATACGATAGGTGCTGATATTACAGCCTGTCACAAATTTCAGTTCGATTTGATTAAGATTCAAATGCCTTTGATTGAATAACAGTAATGAAAATGGTTAGGCAAATTTGACAATGCATAATTATTTTGATCAGTATAAAGAGCTCAGAACTTTCACTAACTCAAGTGAAAATGGCCCAAATCCAGTAAAAATGTGTTATATAAAAATAATGATACACACAATTATTCCCTTTCAAACCAAAATTTGTGCATACACCATTAAATGTCAAGTAAATGCTAACATGGCTTGCTAAGACACTTCTTAAGTCCTCATTCTGCCAGTACGTATCTAATACATTGGTGTCAAAGTGGCGGCCCGGGGGCCAAATCTGGCCTGCTGCATCATTTTCTGTGGCCCAAAAAAAAAAAAAAATATGATGAAAATCAAATGAAGATTTTAGATTATTTCCTGTGTTTTCTCATTCCTAATCAATAATTGCAAAAAGTTGTACTAATTTAAATGTCCAAAATGATCTATCGGTTAGCACGATCGAGAAAGCTGTCAATTTTTTAATCAATTAATTTTGGCAGCCTATTTGGAAGACATAAAGGCCCTCCACATGTAATAGACACTACAAAAATGAATTTGACACCCTTGATCTAATAGGTAAATGTCAAAGTAGTATTTTGTATTGGATATCATCATCAAGATGGTAACAGTGGTCCTAATGTTGAGGTCGGCCAGCGTAAATTCAAAGTACAAGACCTTGTTGAAGGTCTCCAGACACACACGCACACACACACACACGCATCCATTTTTAAAGCAGGTGGCTGTTTGCCATTACCGTTGCGTGTTTGCTTGTGTAGACAGGAGTGAAGGCTAGGAGACGTTGGGACGGTGACTTGACTTGATGCCCTTTTCCAGATGAATCACAGGTTGTGATGTGTCAGCGGGAATGAATTATGCACCCTCCTTCACGACCTCTCATCTCCTCTTTTCCTGTCCACCTCTTGTCTTCAGTCATTCCACTCCCCTTTTATCACCGTTGACACATTTGAAGACATCTCCATCGTCCTCCCACGCCGCTTTCTTTTCTTCTATATACAAAGAAGGGTGACGCGGCGGCTTGGCGGCTTGGCGGCTTGGCGGCGGCTCCTCCCTTCCTTCAAAGCGCAACTCGATCCGGGCTCTAACTTTGTCTGGCTTTGAGCGTGCGCGTGTGGAGAAAATGGCGACTCGTGTTGGTATTCAGACGGTATTATTAAATCATAGGAGGGAGACGTGCGAATGTCCACTCGGTTTGACAGTCGCGTCCTTGACAGACAAGATGGCTGAGATGAGACGATACAAAGTGCGCCATAAGAACTTGGGGTCATGGAATTAAAAGTGCAGTTTTGACATAAGTTCATTTAAATACCAGCTTATATCTGCTGTAGAACATTTTGAATATCTCAGTCGAGGAATTTTGTAGTGTGACATGTACATGTTCATTTATTTTTAGCAGAAAAATATAGAGTATGATTTTACCAATGTCTTTTTTTTAAAGATGATTCTGACAAAAAGAAATTGGATAATTGGATGATTAATACTAGCCTTTCAACAGCAAAAAAACATCAAGTCATTGGATGTTTTACGATAATACAGTGCTGTCCTGCAGTATTTAACATCACAAAAGAAATTTGTTTTCACATAGAGCATCATGAAAAAAATAAATATAACTTGCTGAATTTAACCTTCCATTCAAGCCATTACGGTTTGCCGCATAAAAGCCACATAAAAATAATGTTCAATGTTGTATTGAACAAACTCAGTGAATTGACATCTCCTTTAATAATTCAATGGGTTCAAATGTAAGCTGTTCAAAATGTATGAATGGAATCCACCAAAAAGTGCTTCGGATCTGGAGAAGCGTTCTGTGGGAATTTGACCTTGCTACAAAAGTTAGTTTTTCACCCCCCAAAAATCCAGTTCAGATTGTTTTTTTTTATAGTCTTTTCAGTGTTGAACCTTCATATAATTTCTCTCAAAATAATCTTTCTTTTCTTGGCCACAGCAGTGCTTTTGATCGCAATGGCCTTCTCTATTGAGCTTAGAGAGCCTGGGTGTTTTGTGTCTGGCTCAGGGTCACGTTAACCACCTGAGCCAAAAGTGCACTCGCTAAACTCAAGCTTACAAGAATTGGTGTCGGGAATTTCGCCTTTAGCTCCAGGCGCAGCTTCGCACTGCTTCTACCACATCTACTTTCAGACTTGACAAACCACAAGGAAGAAAAACGGGGTCTTCGTCAGCTACATCTGTCAAGCAATAGTTTTTAAAAGACCCTCTATTTAACCAAATAACATCGACCATTTAATGAAGCAGTATTAGAAACCAGTCGTCCATTTTAAGGATGTAATCTGAATAATATACACATGACGCTATCAGCAAGTGGTTAGCCTCGCAGTTCTGGGGCCGAGGGTTCGATCGCTGGTCAGTTCTAACTGTGGGGAGTTTGCTTGTTCTTCCCGGGCTTGTGTGGGTTTACTCTGGGTACTCCACTTTTCTCCCACATCCCAGAAACATGCATGGTAGGCTGCTTTAATACTCTAAATTGAGTGTGAATGATTGTCCATCTCCTTGTGCCCAATTGGGGATGTCCGACACCATATTAGTTGGCTGGCATATGCTCCAGCACCCCCTGAAAGGATAAGCGGTACAGAAAATGAACTGCTGTACAATTTCTGCAACTGCATTTGAGTAAGTCCCAATGTTTACAATGATAGGGAGGATTTGTTTTGTTTGTGTATATCTCCGTTACTATCTCAGTACAGTCGTTAGATGGTTGAGAAGCATTACAATGCATTTTCACGTTGTGGCGACTATAGATGCAGTAAGTCCTCTTCTCCAGCCACCTAAAGCATCCCAATGGGAGGTATAAAGTCATCTCATTGATGGCTTATATTGTTCGGCCTTGCACTGTTACTGCCTCAGTGGTTTCACATTACTGTAATTGGCAGGTTTTTTTCTTCCAAAGGATCATTGGGGGAAAAAACCCGGATCTCAATCATTATAATGGCATCATTGACCAGTAGTGATCATTTTTACCTATGGCTGGTCAGTGTATAGATCCTACTTTACAACAGCAATTCAAACTGTAAACTGCTTTCGATGGTAATAGGCAGACCAGATCAGCTCTAGGGGTCAACTTTTTGATTTAATTTTTTTACATTGACCATGCAGTAACTTCCGACAGTCTTAATTGCGTTTTTCATGAATTAAAGAATTGATTGGCATCGACGGGGCATAGACGTTCAATCCATTTCGACTCTGAGGGCTCACAGAGCTCATTTTTTTGATCAGATAGTGTCCATGGGGGTTGTAAAAAGCTATCGTAAAGTGTTTTCATATTTGTCATGATGGGCTGTCTGATATCAGCACAAAGAACACCACTGCAGACATGGGAGGGAAAAAATGAGAGAACAAAACCCCAGTGTAACTATTTTTCTTTACACAATCATCTTTTGAGGCTGATACGGTAAGACGCATTATCTTATCAATGATTCAGTTTCCTTGAGTTTCCTATCATTGATTCAGTTGAGATTTTGACACAAGATATTAGCTTATTTTATCCAAATACTGTTGATTGGTAAGAAAGACATTGTAAAATGATAGAAATGATTTACAGTGAATGACAAATAAGAAAATGCAGTGGAAAATCTGTTTATTTAGAATAATATAACCCTTATATGTTCAATAGATTAAAAAAATGGCAATCTATGTATAGCTTGTCAGCAAGTTTTGGATGAACACAATGTTCAGTATCAGTGACACTACATTAATTATTAAAGTTGGAGTCATAAGAGAAGCTGCATACGACTACAGCTCAATTTAATAAACAATTCATTAAGTGGTGGGACCCTCTTCTCCCCTCGACTTTAGTGTAGCTTCAGGTTGTTTCTTTCTCTACTTCAATACTGTATAAGGTCGCAAACAAAATTGATTTGCTGCTCATTGAACAGCCGCTGGGTGCCTTTAATTGACCTTGCTCACTTTATTATGATTTATTGATTTACTTAAATAAAAAAAAATCTCAAAGCACGATTTTATTCACCCACTATACTACATTTAGCTAATAACTTTCCCAACACTGAAGCATGGAGAGTAACTGACTATGTATTTACTTTGGCATGCTTTTCTCTCGCAGGACACGTTTTCATCCAATCCGGTTAAGATAGAGGACAAACATATTTTTTTTCGAACCCATTACGTCATTTTTTTGATGCCATTCGCCACTTGATCGTTCCTCAAGGAGAAATTCATTTACCGTCGCAAATCTCATCTCCATCGGGGAAGTCATGCAATGGCTGGTTAGCGACCAAAACTGCAAGGAAGGCTAGGCGAGGAGCATTTAAAGGCGAATTTGGTCCCCGCCATATGCTGCCTAGCCGAAATGAAAGTCATCCATCAGTTAGTCTGTTGTGGTCTGTCTGGGCTCACTCTTAACCTTAAGCAAATGGTGTAATGTAAAGTAAAAGTTCCATCTGTAGATGATCTCTGCGGCGTTGCCATTGTGCGATAATGAGCTCCCGCGAGGCAACAGGCCATGTGACAAAGTCAGTCAGGTAGTACCATGGTAGCGCAATTACACAAAAAGCAATCCTGAGAAAACACATCTCTAGATAAATGAATTAACTCGTCGTTATCAGCTTGCGGATCCTTTACCATAAACTGTGAATGAATAAATAATTACCTTCAAATTGCCAAACAGGAGGAAGTAAAAAGTCATTGTCAGCATATTCTGTGATATACTGTATAATTAAAATTAATCTTCATTTTTCTTCTTCGTTGGATGGTAACCTGGTGTTAGAAATAACACATTTTTATTCAAATTATGTTAATACCATCGAACATGGATTCTTTATAACAGGTACGGCGAACATACAGGCCTCGGGGGTGCTCTGCCTGACTTTGTAGCTCATTCATACTTTACATACAGAATCAAATGCCTTTATTTTTTTGATCCAGGCACTGTAAAACTAGATTTTTATACAAAATGACCAGCAAAATGACAAGAAAGCAACACAAAATTAACTCCCTATCTGCCATTGACAACAAAAGCGCTCCAATTCATTTAACCTGGCTCATCTTTCAGTGCCCTAAAGTATTCTTTTAATGGCCAAAAAATAACCCATTTGACACTCCCACTTTGGACCAAAAAACCCTTAAAAACATTCAAAAATATGACAGTTTTTCTTGACAGTTACGAGCCCAGATGATCATTCGAACCGTTAAAGCGTGTTCCTTTTAAAACTAAGTAAACAAGAGGCTTGCTTGCATATCTTCTTAATGAATCTCAAGATATGATGATGGCATGGTGAGGGGGGGTTTACATTGACAATGATGATCCTGGGAGATGGCGGTTTTCAGCGTTGCCAGGGAGTCTTACTCCTACCGGAGCTCACTAATTGGCTTCAGTGTGCCTTGGCTGAAGGTGTTTGTCTTGCACGTCTGCGTGTGTAGGTGGTGTTTTCACAATAGTCTTTCAAGCAAGCAACCATTCATTCTATTGAAATATGATGATGGCAATGGGCAGATAGATAGCGATGGCTGGAGAAAAGTTCTGAATCTGTCCCTGGTGTCCCTCTCACACTTTACAAGCTATTAAAACAATTCACTTCTTTCAGAACATGTCGTAACACATTTCTCACCCCCTTTCCAGTTGCCCTTGAACGCACACCATCAATCGCACAGACGGCAGATGAGAAAGATGGACATATGCTGAAAAGTCGTGGTGCAAGCAGGCAAAAGGTAAAGAAAAAACTAGCTTTTTTCAACAAACTATCAATATACATTACTTACAGCAATAATATAGATGGTAATTCTTCTATTTATCATCTAAAGTAACATATTTTATGGACTATAAAGTCATACCTTTTTCATAGTTTGGCTGGGCCTGCGACATAGTCTAGTATTCTGAAAACTGTTATGAAATTTTAATATTACTGTTATGATATATGCTGTTTAGCTTCTTCTCCATTTTACTATTGTTATGTTAACATTTATTTGTTCTTGGTTTCTGATAAAAAAAAAATTGCCCTTCCAAAAATGCGACTTATACTCCAGTTTGACTTATAGTATATGTATTTTTTCCCTATTTATTGTGTATTATTCGCTTGGTGCAACTATTCAAGTGTGACTCATAGTCTGAAAAATACCGTTAGTCTAAAATTTAGAGCATTTAAATATTTTAAAGGAATAATTCTAATCTGTAAGGCCGTTTCTTTGTATCTTGTACAGTTTTATTGCTTTAATACTTGCTAACTAGATAAGGACTAGAGTTGAATTATTTCCTCGAGGTACATAAATTTGGGGCACTATAGTCATGAGGAAATCAGTATGATCAGTATGTACATATAGTATAATGACTGGTATTAAGAAAATTATGCAGGCCTTGGATATGCTAATAGGACAGCGAGTTGACAAGGACTCAACCATTAGACTACAAAATGAGTGGCTGTCTGCATAGAAACGCTTCGCCATCTGAAAAGAAGGACAAGGCCTCTATGAAAGACATTTTGAAGAATAGACTACAGAATAGCGTATTCGCCCATCTTGCCTCTTTTTTTTTTTAATACCGTTGAGTGAGTAAGCGTTGCCCTTACTTCATAGACATGCATGAATCATCTATTGTCCTCTTTTTCTATACCATCTGTAATATGTTTCCATTTTTAAGCTTAGAAATGAAGTACACGTGTCGGAATAATAAGGATGAATCAATCCAGAGGATTTTTCAAGCAATAAAAGGCATTCGTAACTACATTAGGTTATGCTTTTGCATACCTCCAATGCTAAAAACTAATTTATATTTCAATTATAATTATGTAAAATAGATGAATAAATAAAATTAATAATTATTGATCCAGATGAGGATTTTTAGTTAACCCCTTGAAACCTAAAATGTTAAAACTGATTTGATAATAGACATCCAATCACTTTGGATTGATTCTGTGTGAACATAACAGCCCACTTCGTTCATCTGTTATAATCTTCTCCATATGTACTTTTATGCCATTTGGTAATACATTTATTAGTCAGTGGATGGATGTCATTCCATCTGTCAACCAGCTGATCTGGTGCTTCCATTATAGGATTCGATGTTGGTTTTTTGACCTTGGCGCCCCAATAAGAGCACTGGGTGTTTATCGCCCTTTTGTTGGCTTCTAGCAGCTTTGCAGGGTATTTTATGTTGCATTTCATAGAGCCAAGTTTAGCCAGGCTTCTCTCCATCCTCACGTTTGCACCTCATCATCAATTTTGTGTGTTGTGCTAGCTATGAAATTGTGATGAGCAACAGCTGAAGCACATCCCCATCTTTTTTTCTTTTATATAGAGAGGAAAAAATGAAGGCAACCAGCAGATAAAACGTTCCGTGGCAATTGTGATGCCTGCGTGTAATTTTAATGACGTGCTGATGTTGTGCATTGGGAAACGTTAATAGCTTCTTCAATTACCACTCAAAGCAGGAAAAAAAACACCAAAAAAAGAAGGCGATGCCATGTTAATGTCGCTCAAATGAACTAACGTACATCTATAAATTAATCGCTTTCAATATGTGCTGCCTGGTTAGTCACAACTTAATGGTGATTTAAATACTAACATGAAGAAAAACACTGTTAAATGAAAACACTAGAGAGGAAGTGCCGAGGGGAGATTTGTTTTTGTTATGGTTTTCTTTCTCGGTATACTTATGTCGCATTAATAATAGACATTATGTAGTTTCATGATTACAAGAGATTTGGTCAGCACAAAAAGGAGTACTTGATATTTAGAATTTTCAGTATTTCGATCATTGTATACAAAAATAAGAAAGATTATTAAAATTTAATTTCAGGTTACAGATTAATCTTTTCCTCACTGGATTTATATAGCTGGCATCCACAGTTTTGTGAATAATTCTCCTTTAGCGAAATAAAAAAAAACATTATGCTTAAAGATATTATGAGATACTGCCCCTGGTGGCCAAAGGTTAGCCCTGAATCTCTTCCTCTTTAATTATTCAAACTTAATTGGAAAGCTAGACCCACAGCATAAATATTGGTCTTAAATATCGACTATGTTTTATGAAAGTATTCATGTAGTGAATAATGATGTTATATATCCTCCTAATCGCTTGAATTCAGCCTCCCTTGTAAATTATGTTGCGACATTTAACAAAAAAATAAAAAAGAATCCTTTTCCCTTAAGGCCATAGCTCATTATTTTACACTCATCTACTTTTTGTTGTTACTATGATGTAAACATTTTGTGTAGACATTTTAAAGCATAAAGAAAGCCTAAAATGTCACTGAGGAAGAAGCCACATTCATTTTTATTCAGGACAAAGATTCCCCTATTTGAGTGGCAGGTGTTTTTTTTTTCTCTATTCGAGTCTCTTAGATATTTTATTTCACTCCTAAAAATGTAACCGGGGCAACGCAACTCATGCCTGCAGTAAGCCATACTTCATTCTGTGCCTCTGATCCTCAAATGTGTGTGTGTGTGTGTGTATTTGTGTGTGTGTGTCTTCAAGTTTGTGTGTTTAAAAGAGAAAAATGTGACGAGAGAAAGACTGCCAATCTCCCCCGTGATGTTTTGCCATCTGCTATGCTTGTGTGTGTTTACAAAAAAAAAAACCCAGCGTGTTTTGTGAGTGTGTAAATTGTTTTAGTTGGTGTGTATGCAATTGCCACTACCGCTCGCCTAAAGGTCGCAAGGTCACAGGAAGCGTGAGGTAATATTAGTCAGAAATTGCTGCTAGTATGTGACTAATCTTGCTTTCCTTTTAACCTATTGAAAGAATGGCAACAAAGCTATGAATAATTGAAAACAAGGTTATTTTGGAGCATTGTTGTGTACACCATTAGATCACAAGCTTGGGTGTAAACATGAAAGAGTAAAAAGTGACTGCGAATAAATTAGAAATCTGCCGTAAAGTTTTGTGGTGCAATGGAAAGCAATGCTAGTGATGAGATAGATTTCTACTTTTGTATACACACGGATCCGTGACATGAACATTTTTTGTCTTACAGTTCGCATGCCGCAAGGGTCTTTTTATATAAGCGCTGGTCGCTTGTTGTCATGGAGACCGGAGCTATTAGTTGTTACTTTATTGTCAGGGAAAGGCATCACGGACCCGTTATCGCATTGGATGCCATTGTGGGCGATGGATGTCCAATCAATTTGAAATGGGAGGAATGGCATAGTGAACAAGTCATTTCAAATAGATGGGGGAAGTGACCAAACTAAAAAAAAAAAATGGTGGTAAACCTGCGGCTGGAGGGCTAAATCTAGCTCAGCATGTTCTTTTTTGCGGCCCGCAAAAGTCAATTGTACATCGACCTCTTCTTTCTTGCTAAAATAATAACAATACAATTAATAATATGGATAGATATAATATTCAGATACCCCATACTTCATTTGACTTGCCGATTAATCGTGGCAACTGTATTAGGCAGACACAGGCTCTACGAAGTAAACTGTAACTATGATGCGGCTCGCGTCCAAGATGAGTTTGACACCGGCGTCTAGGGTCTCCCAGTGGAGCAGGGCCACGCTAAACAATGTTATTATGTGAGGCCGATGGCGCACAATGAGCGGTGTTGATTTCACCACCTGAGCTGTGGTCTCATTATCTGCTCCATGCAATAAATAGGCATGTATCCCCCATAAATCTATCTGTCTGCATGACCATCTGTGTTGTCACATTGAAGTGGTAATAAGCACTCCCCCTGCCCCCAGCAACCCTCTCTTGTGTTACCCACTCACTGGATGCTGAGTAATGATTAGGCAGAGTATGTTGTGATGATAACGAGTGGAGGGCGAGGGGCTTCGGCGACTGCAACTTTGGCCTTAACATGTATTTATGTGCACTCTTTGGGGTTCTAAGACACTAAGATGCCGCAAAAAATGTATTAGTATTAAATTAGATGGTCAAATAATGTGGGTTTCTAGTAGGGCTTCAATATTTGGAGGTATGTGTTAAAATTAATATTCATTTATTTGTTTGTCATTAACAAAAATAGAGGTGATATAGATAGCTATTTTCAACGCACTAGATCAGGGGTGTCAAACTCATTTGGATTCGCAGGCCGTGTTTATTGCAGGAAATAGCAGCCATTGTGTTAACATCAACACTATTGTAGTGGAAAATGTTGGTCGAGTGTAGTATTTTGGTAGCAACCTGTTGCTTCCAGTGACATCTTATTAAAACAATGAATTGATTCTTTGCCGGAGCATATTGATGACCTATTGGCATACACATGTCTTTACCCCCATACTTACCATGTAGTTTAAGGGCTGATGATACATTTACAGAGTGAGCTGGGCATTCACAGTTCATTTTGTCCTTGTTATTTCACATAGTTCTCAGCCTAATTCATCACAGTTTGAATCTTACTTCTACCTAAATGTCTTCAGAACTTTTGGGTTTCTTGACATTGGAATTAGGGTGAGTACCTCTAAAGGAGTAACCCCATTCGTGACTAGGTATTTTTTTCATCCCTATGATACTCTCTGCGTCTGCCCGACTTGAACTCAAACACCAGCCTTCTACTGCTTACCGCATCTGCTTTGGTTGTGTCCCGTCTAATAACCCAGCTGTAAGACGCTCCAAAGCCTTTTGTTCGAATGCTGTCAATGGCTCAGCGGCATCTGGAGGGGTGGGGGGGGGGTGGGGGGGCGTTGGTAGAGCAGCTGGGCACCGGAGAAAGGATTTGGCGGCGAGCGAGAGGTCGGAGTGCACGTAGGAAGGAGGAACATGAATGAGCCAAATGGAGACACGCAGAGGATGCCATCGCCAAAGGTTAACAAGAAAACGAGCAGGACGGGAGATGAGGAGATTTCAGGAATAGCACCAAATGGAGACGGGAGACCGGAGGATGATTAAGGCTTTTGGTGGCTGACTAAAGTGGAAGAGGGAAGAGAGAAGAGAGCTGGCTTTGTCAGCAGGTGAAAAACAACGGGGAGCACTGGATAAACTGCAGGAAAGATAGGAAGGGTTATTGAGAGGGCGCGCTGAGGTACAGAGGCTTTTGCGAATATGGCAAAGTAGCAAGGGAGCAGATATTGAAATATGTATGGATGGATATATGCATGTGTGCAGCGGCTGAGTAAAGCTGCGTTCGCCTCGGACTCGTATATAAGTCGCGCTGGGGTATTTTATGAGTGCAATTTTTTTTATCTGATCAGAAGCTAAGAACAGGCATAAAAGAAACTAGTAAAATGGAGAACAACAGTAACTATAGCTTAAACAGAACTACCTAACAAAAGTGTGTTTTATAGTCGGGAAAAGTTATGATTAAGGTCAATTTTGTGTTTACGTCTTTAAAAGTTTCAGTCAATGGAACAAAACATCTCTAGTTCACTTAATGAAAAAATGAACAAGAAAACGACCTTCATCTATTTAAGAATTCTTGTATTATATGTTTTGACAATTCTCCTATTTTACCTGCTCTGGCAACTAAAGTCACATAAATGAGAAAACATATTTGATTGGCAGCTTCCTTGTTGAAATCCATTACAGAAAGATCAACTCGGCCATCTCCTCTGCGGCGAGAAAATTCAATCAAAATCGACATGGCGGGGCGCGGACTATCTGGTCCGACCGGGGGACATCGCACAACGATAAAAAAAAAAAGGGGCAGTCGGTCTGAATGCAGTATAAACCATGTAGCTCGCCAACCCAAGTTAGATTAACAGCTACCAATTGAGTTTCCCTAAAAGGCGAATTTACTTAACGTTCTGCCGGTGGAGCTTGAATCAGCCCTGATTCTTCTTATCATATTGTTCAATTGAGGGGGGAAAAAAGCCAGGCTGACATGTTGAAAGCTTTTCTATTCACCCTCCATTACGCCCGCCCGAGATAAGACCGATGCTATGGAGCGTTGAGCCAAATAGAGCCCCGCGAATCACACAGACAGACGTGCTTTTCCAGATTGGCAATTTTTTAAGGAGGAAGTGGCAGCTAGTAATGTGTTGGAGCAGGTCATTAGCTTCATAAGTGGACGGGGGAGTCTTGGAAAATATGCCAGGTACCACAAATGCCTCTTTCGTTTAGAAAATGAGACTGGAAAGGGTCAGCGGTAATCTCGCCATGACATTAGTGCTCACGCGGCGGCGAGGCTGTCACGGACGAGGCGTCGTTTGCGTGCGTGCTGATACATCAATGACAATATGGGCCATCAACTTGGGATACATGCTGCGTCACGCTATGGGAAGTGACCATGCAAGTTGGTACTTTGGCCTTAGGGGGGGGGGTTTGGCTTCACCCGGATCAATCCAGTTCTTAGGACTATGTTTGCCTTTGAGATCTGATGGGTTAGTTAATGTAATGATGTGTTAAAATCCCTATAAAGTTAATGTAATTATGCCTGCAGTGATACAATTGATCCTTAACCTTGATAAATTAAAATAATAATAATCCCACATGATCAAAATTGTTAGAATAGTGGATTTCTTGTTTTTCAAATGCTTCATTTGCTTAAACTCAGATGAATAGTCAATTATACGTCAGATTCCGTTATTTATTCCTAGAAAAATGGATGCTATTTCTCCACTAGCATTATTTTTTTGTGTAAAAGGAAATATATATTATTTTGATTTAAAAAAAATACATTAAAGTAATCGTTCAGCCATATTTGTTAATTTATAAACGTTGTTGAATGCATTTCAACCACAAATGATGTTAATAATGACACCCATTTCCTGGAAATACTCGCTTTTGTTTGTTTTCCTGTTCTGTTTGTCACTGTTTATTCAACCTGTGCTTTCACAGCCAGTCCTCCCAATTTACATGATCCACCTCCGTCAATAACTAGCAATTTAATAAATGACATTCTGGGATGCACGCAGTGAATGTGTCCAATTGAAAAATAATTTTCACACACTGCAAATTCTCACATTTCCCAATGACAAAATCCCCAAACTAATGTTGCAATTGGACCCGATCCCAATCCCGATTCCGGCACTGCATTGCAGCAGTACATCACATCTGGTTGTAAATTGTTGATTTGCATACCGCATGTATGGAATCATTTCAAAATCCCATAAAATTATCCCCCACTGTTGGGGGTAATGTCATTCAAATTGGGCCTGCCCCCATTCTTTTTTTTACTCACATCCTTGTTTTTGGGAAACATGTGGTTGCATCATGTTAACAAAGACTCCCTTCTCTACCACCTGACGTGAAGGACCGAGTTAAGAGTTATTGACAGCGGGACACTGAGTCTCTGCTCTGCAAGAACACACAGCTGAATTATGGGAAAGCGTACGTGCGTTTTACAAGGATGAGGGATAAATCTGTAGTCTTTGATAGCAGGTAGTCCTCTAGTTGCGTCCCTAGGATGCCCAGGTTGTCCTAATTTTTCGGATTTAGTCCAAATTTATATCATAGTACATAGTATAAATAACTACAAAAAATCAACATGTTCTCACCATTATTACTGGGAGATGGATAGCGTGTTTTTGTTTACAGGGGTGCATTTAGGGACATCCCGGAGAACACAGTACTCAACAAAATAGTGCATTTTGTGTCATGCGATTGTTAAATGTTTCCATGAGGAATGCACAGGGTTATTTCTTCTCTTTTTATCATGGACAGCTTTGTTTCCATGGTAATTGCTATTCTTTCTGTGGGGTTATGAAAATATAAAGGGAAAGATAATTGTGGCGCATAAACACAGACAAGAACTATTCACCTTAAATAGAAACTATATCTTACAGGTGACTTTACGGTTGTTGTAAAGTCAAAACGTCGTAGGTGGAGGACTCCCTGTATTATTATATGCTTCTATTGCATTTTTGCCGCATTCGTACCCCTCCATGCAACACCCTCGGTTATTAATTTACTCTTTATGATCCGCCATAACGGTGAAATCGAATGACTTAAATCATAGCCAAGGATAGATTAAAATGATGATGACTTTTGAGGAGAGCAAGGCAACTTAAAAACGTATCACTGCGTCTTATTTCACGGTTCACTAGTAGAGAGGCTCATTAATGCCGAAGCCGTGTGGCAAAATAACAATTTGAGCCTGTTTCTTGTCTTAGTTGGTTGGTGCACAGTGCTTCTATTGTTCTGGAATTAGTCGAGGCAGGGCTGGCCCACATGAGCCCTTAATCCTAGTTAGAAGTGCTCTCTCTAAATCAAAAGATTTAATCCTGCATTAGCATGAATTTGCCTTTATTTTTCTTTTCTTAGCCAGGAAGATTTTGCTTCTACCTCGCTTTGAATTTTCGGATGAGTCCCCTCTTCCCTTTGCTACGCGTTGACATTTCGGCGATGAATCAGAGATGCGGCGACTACGTTCTCCTTCTGTTTGGCTGACCTTCATGTTTTTGTGTGTGTGTTTTTGTGTGTGTGCAGAGCGCCTACCCCTGCTGAGCGAAGCCCCAAACGCAATTCAGTCCAATCCAAGCGGCCTAGAGTGGGACCATGCATCTGGCCAGCACAGAGAGTGCGTTAACCCAGTCCAGGAGGCTGATCCCCGGGTTCCGCCTCAGGACCGCCCCCCTGCCTCTCCTCCTGCATCTCAGCATCCTGCTAATTAATGTGAACAATCTGTCTGCAGGACCAGGTATGTCCAATGGATTTGACATCTTTTTAATGTTCAAACACGCATCCTCTTTTTACTGACACACATGGAGATTTGAGTTTCAGGTGCCCCAATTTACAAGGCCAATTTTTCAAACCAGTTTTAAATATCCCAAAGTAGTTAAGGGAAAAATGTTCAGCAATGAATTCATTCACTTATAGCTCAAGTATCACTATTCTATTTATTTCTATCATTCTAGTGCTCTTTTTCTTTAACCAAAAACATATATTATTGAAATTTTGGGGAGTCTTTATTCAGAAGTAATGGAACAGTTGTACAATTCAAATACTAGAGGAACAAGTTATACATTTCTTGCAAGATTATTTTTCTGACCCTTTTTGACCCTATTACTGCAAAATTAAATGTTAAAAATTTTCTTCCATTTAATTTTCTAAATATATCCCGCCAATTTAATAACACAATTCATTTCTAGATCCAAAATGTATTACCTATTTAAATATGACTAAAACCTCTTGCTACTGTGACACTGAAATTTCCTGAATACGGGATGACTAAAGTTATATAATCTAATCTAATCTAAAATAACTACCAGAGTAAATTAATTCAAACACATCCACATTCCAAAACTTTTGTCTGTCATCTTTTGCTAGTTCAGATTCCTCACAGTCCATTCTTGTTTTGTTCTGAAACCTTCCTAAATTCTTAGGAGAACGGCGTGTCCTACATTATTTGGTTACCATGGCAACAAAAGTTCGATGATAGCTGGGAGTATTTCTGTGGGAATAGACAGGCTTTCTGGAGGAGCCATTGCGTGTTGACATTGAAATTTTTTGATGCGGCGCCATCTTGTTACGTACCCCGATGACACTCCACCCTTATGCGTCCCAGATTTGCCGTCTCTCTCTCATCTTCTTGTGAGTGGCAGCTGTTGTCTTATCAGGTGTTAATGCAGTGTACTGTGGTGTGAAAGGGTGGGCCTATATATGTGGGAATATGCCACGCCTAGACTTTTTCACGCGTGTCTGCGTCTGCCAGGATTTTACATGTAAGACTGCTTTGGAACTGGACTGTTGCTTGTTAATGTGTTTTGATAAGCCGGGAGGTCCCATCAAAATGTTTCTCATCATCTTTTTGATGACAATATTTGCTCTGATTTCCTGCCTGGCTGGTCCACACGCGCTCACATAGACGAGCTGCACGTTCTTGCCACACAAACACTGCAAATTGCATTTTTCTGAGAGGTATTTCTTTTTTTTTTCCTGTTCATTTATAGGACTCATTTGAGACCATCGCTTCGGTTTCTGATGTATGTTGTATAAAGTATTCGGTGAAGCGTTAACTATTTTGTAGTAACCTGGTAGTTCTTTGGCACTAGTAGAGGCATCAGATAAGAGAAATATATCAGTTTCAGATTATGGAATCCCTTTTTTTATTGAAAAAAACCCAATTTTAATTATAAAAAAAATATTATCACCACTATTGAGCACAGTGTAAAATTGGAATGGATTTTTTTAACACTTAAGGCCATTCCAACAACTATTTTTTTCAGAATTTGTATTTTTCCCCCTCCAAATAGGATTTTACACTTATTGAACTATTCAAATGGTCTTTTATGTAATTTATAGCCATTTTCCCATCATTCTTTGTACTGAAGGCAGATTCTAGAATATAACTAGCAAATATACAAAATATTTCCCCATACAATTCATGTTTATTTACCCTTGAATGCACAATTTATGACATTTTTCCCCCTAAAAATGCTCACCTGAGCAATGACAGTGAGATCTGCAGACGTGTGATTGGGAATATGCCCCCCTCCCCCATCTCCCAAACCAAAACCAGTGCATTGTTCTATTATTGGACTAGTGCACTCCTTGCGGATTGTCAATAATGAACACCATGTTCCAGCATAAGGGTGTCCATGTGTGTACCAATACACTGTAGACTGCACTTGGATGATTGACAGCCAAAATTGGGCTGTAAAAATAAGCAAATAATAAATCATTTAATAATGGTAACATAACTGAGCCAAAACAAAATAAAAAAAGATATTCAACAACACAGAAAAACAAGCTTTTTATTTCCTACATACAATTCACAAATAACACCGTTTAGTTGCTTTTACTGCCGTCCTTGAATGGGCATTTATCAAATACACAAAAAGGAAAGAAGGCATTAGGAAAATGACTTTAAAGGCTTGTCAAAGCATGTCTTGCTGCACCGAACCCCCCTGACATTAGTCACGAATCTCTATAAACGCCAAACGCAATTTGCAACACCAGCTTTTGCCAACCTATAGATGTCGTTCAATTGAAAAAGCATTTCATTTGCATTTACTACTTTAAAGCGCCAATTGCACCCTGACCCGCGGCGTACGTCGGCCCAATGCGAATTGCTTTGCTACACCTCCAACTGGGAACGCTCTCAATCCGTCATTTAGACAATTACAAGGCTTAAAAAGGTGCGCTATTAAAGTAGGCAAGTGGCAGGAGATTATCCGACCCAGGCTTCTCTTGTGAAAACAAGCGAAAGCTTCTATTAAGAGAAAGAGCTGCTCGTTAGTCTCCTTTTTTTTTTTCCAGGCAGCTTTTCGTAACCATCCAGTCATAACAAGTTTTTTGTTCAGTGCAAATCCACCCAAAGTCAGTGCCTTGCAGGGCTTTTCCCTGGCTTTAAGAAGAGGCTTAAGTGGTAACATTGCCAGCAGGGTCGCTTTTTTTTTTGCAAGAGGATTGGTGTTGAAGCGCATTTAAGAGAGTACTGTACTGAAAACATTCTGGACCGTACGTCAAGCCAGCCAAAACCGCGTTGGAGCTCAACAGGGCATATGAAATTCACTTGTAATCCTGTCACTGGGACAAGGCAGTTTGACGTGACATTTTATTTGATTTTTCTTTTGCTACTTTCACAGGTTCTAATACTTTCTATGTCCTCGGGTCTATGTTTCAGTTTGGTAGGCCAGATATAGTATGGTTCTCTCGAATGAATTAGTTTTGTCAAGTCCAACTTTATGTAGCATTCTGTTGATGATTGCACAAAACCGCTTCATTCTGACATTCAGGATTTGTTTTATTCGTGTCACTACAGCAAACTGCCCCCTTGATGACATGATTTAAATGACTCAATTAGTAAAAAGTCATAACATACCCTAAGATGAATACTTTTCTTTGACAAAAACAAGAGATCAGTGTTCATATGTCCTAAATGCAGGTGCTATGATGTGATTTTCTGGCCACCAGTACTATGTATAGCGCCAAAAGAACATTGCACGTCAACGGAACTCACACTGGTGGGAGTATTGTGCTTTGGGTTTGTTTTTCTGCACCTGGAATCGAAGCTTTAGGGCGTTTCTTAATAGTTCCGAATCCGTCATGCTTTTCTCTGAAAACCTCCAGATGAGTATTTGTGTGAGAAACTCAATAAAGTACTGTTGGTTTCAGTCAATCCAGACCTAAAATGGGACTTCCATAGCTTAGGTTAAGTTCCAGATCTCTCCAATGAGTGAAATCCTGGAAACTCCAAACAATGAAGACCCACCTGGGATCGAACTGCGAGGCCGACACGCTAACCACTCGTCCACTGGGACTGCCTGCCAAAGATTTATGGCTAAATTCCTATCAATTCCCATCCCTTTGCCAGTGTTGGAGATTTTATAAGCTTGGGTTTGTTCTTCGCTTCAAGGCACTGTAATGAAACTGCCTGCCTGTTTCTGCCTGGGTGAGGTGAAACTGTGCGAACAGACTTTTGCAATCCGCAAGTGTGCTTTTATTTTTTTTTAGCCATCCTCCGAATAGAGAGTGAGCAACGCGGCAAGACCTTAGCCGCCCAGACTCTTGGGAAGTGGGAGGAGGGATTCAGGTTGCCATGGTAAGGGTCATCCTGCCTTCACCCTGATGGATCGCAACGATTCTGTAGCCGACGAGGAGTTAAGCCGGCCACCATGGCAACGGGCCGCAGACAGATAGGAAAAGGGTGGGCGCGTGTTGCTTGTTTGATTGATCTGACTCACTCGCCCAAGAAAAAAAAAATGTGGGTTCAGTAATGTTGGCTCAATGGCCGAGTTGGAAAATTGCTGTTTTTTTGCGGAGAGGGCAATTGCGCCACTTTGGTACTCTTGAGCTCCAACACCAGGCGTAATTGTCACCATCGTTCTCCTCAACTTGCCGCCTCTGGGTAAAACAAATTAACAGTAATGTTGAAAGAGTGACTGAAATGGTGCAGATGAAGTACTACAACTGCCCAAAGCTGGCCATTCTTCCAACAAATGGACCCATCAGGTATTAATACGCCACCAATTAGACGCTTATGTATGGATGTCGTGCATTTGATGTTTGTATGGGAATTCGGTGTGTCTTTTTTTGCTGCAGTTCAGGGCTCCTCTGGCCCGATAGAAGCCGAAAGTGAGCGAGTTAGTGAGTTGGACACAGAAAGCTGTTCCTCTGATGCACCAGCCTATTTTTTATTTATGACCCACAGGATGTCCTTCATTGCGTCCCCTAGTCTAGATGATACCCAGGAAGTGAACTCGACTTGGGGAGGGCAAAGCAAAATGTGACTGAGGCGATTTTGGGGATTGTCAGCAGGGTATTTATTCTCTAGTCAGTTGGTTCAATCCATCAACTTTTTGTTTTTCTGTTTTTTTCCATCTCTTAGCTGCTCCCGAGTTCACCAAGACTCCCACAGACCAGATTGGGGTGTCTGGGGGCGTGGCATCATTTGTATGCCAAGCGAGCGGAAATCCCAAGCCTGTCGTCTACTGGAACAAGAAGGGCAAGAAAGTCAACTCTCAGCGTATCGAGGTGGTTGTCACAGTGCGCAATGTCAAAATATTTCCACTGCCGCATGCCATGCAAAATACACAAATAATTTATATTTTAGAGTCGACTTTCTATCACAGTGTCCTGGAGTGCATGTTTTCCCAGAAGAAGAAAAAGCTAACAGTACGCAAATTCAACCGTAGAATGAAGTTCCAAGTTTCTTCTATTTGCTAAACATTAACTGTTAAATTTAAAACAATGAGTACTATATAATACTTAACCTTTTTTAAAGGGCACTCATTGGACTGTCCAATTCATTTTGTCTGGGAGCTTGGCAGTGACTAAATGCCTTAATAACTGAAAACTATGGCATTATAAAGATATTCCTGTAGACTTATTTGAATGGTGAAAGGGAGTTTACTTAAAATAATTTTATTTAATTTGTTCTCTTTTTTAAATAATTGTTTTCAAATATAAAATACTGTAGTGTTAGGATTCATGTTGAAAATAGGGTATACGATAGTAATATCATGAAAATACTACTCATTCAATCACAAAATTAACATTTAATTGGTACCATTAAAATCATGATGTGCTAAAAGTTTACTATTCACTTAAAGGGAATAGTCAACATTATGTTCTTTGGCAGTCAAGGCCGAGCTGTTGGGAAGTGGGGTTAAATGAAGCAATAGTTGGCTTGCTCCAAGCACTGAACAGATGCAAAAGATCACGGGTCACTTCTTCTTTTTTTTTCTGGGGCGGGGTTCCTTTTTTTTTGCCCCAGTGAGCTCGTTCTGTTTGAATGAAGCTTTCTCCCATTCTTTTTACAAATGCATGCTTGCCTGTAAAATAATACTTTATTTTTTGTAATACAATACATGGTCCATCATTATATTCCTAACAGTGAGCCCAGAATGGTCTTGGCAATACACCAGTTTCCTGCAGGTATGTATTTTAATGAGGGATCAAGTAAAAGAATAATGAACTGGATGAGTTTCACATTCCTGATAAGTGTAACCATAGGAATTTACATACAGTGTATCCTTAGAAAGTTTTCTGATTGAATAGGTAGTACAAAAAAAAACTCCAACAGTGAAAACGGTTAAAAGTTAGGTGAAGTAATGCCTTGCAATTGAAGGAACTCATTTTTAGCATGTTTTTGTTTGCTAGATAGAGTCGTAATTGCAAAATAAATAGATACTAACAAATGTTTAGCTTTATTTTCATTGATAGCTTTTCTTAAAATCAAATTCAAAGATTTTGGGTTGGACTTCTTATGTCCAAGGCAAAAAAGGGCAAACATCCTCATGTTCAAGTTCCAAGGATCGACTTGAACATCTTGAAATTGAAATATGAATTTGTGTTTCCGCTCCGATAAGACTAATGTCATTTTCCATTGGCATTCAGACCATCGAGTTTGACGAAGGCACGGGCGCCGTGCTGAGGATTCAACCTCTCAGAGCTCCTCGAGATGAAAACGTCTACGAGTGTGTGGCACGTAACAGCGAGGGAGAGCTGTCAGTCACTGCAAAGCTGGCTATTATCAGAGGTGAGTCAAATACGGCAAATATTTCCACTTTTGCAACCTACATCGGAAAAATTCATACGCCCTGTGTACTTTGTACTCTCTACTTTGTTAAAAAAAGGTTCACTACTATGTTTTCCTACTGTTATATCTGAATATAATTGTTAGATTATGATAATTAGTAAAAGAGGGAAATTGATATTGAAAAGAAATACCTAGTGATGCGAATAGATGTCCAATTCATTTTCATCTTTTGTTTTATTGATGCATTTATTGCTGTCAATGGAGGAATTAAGGCTGTTATGAAATACTGCAGTTGCCTTGGCCCCGCCCACAAAAAATATCTAACAGAAAATGATGTCCCACCCAAAATGAACTGCATTCTGCTCAGATCCTATCATTAAGCTTTCTGTTTTCTTATTCTTGATAGCACAGCACTAGAAAACTGGACATGATCGTCAATTCTGGTTGTGATGTCACAACCAGAACTGATGGATAAAAGCGTGCGTTCCATGATGTATTTTTTGGGTGAAATAACTATGAAATGATAAAAAAACCACTGCCTGAATTGATTTTTAAAAATATAACATGCGTGTAAATGACATGAGTGCATTTATTTTAATTTTTTACGCAAATACCATCTCTTAGCGCTTTTTAAGTATCTACTCTTGCCACCTCTGGACAAAGGAACACGTGGCTCTTTCTGTTTAAGCACTCTTCCACGTGCAGGCACCTGGCTTCAGCCGTCGTTCCCCCATCGCCTTGGAGAGCCAAACTCGACCCCCACTCGGGGCTGCGGCGGACTGTTCTTTTTTTAGTCGCATCAGCCTCACAGGCTAGCCACGCTGCCTTGTGCCCCAATCACTCACTCTTTCCCGGCCAGCAGAGTTCTGCTTAATCACTGGTTCACAGCCTCCTCGGACGAATACTCTCCAATGCGCTGCTCCAACACGCTATGAACTTGACTTGCAGCTGTGAACGCTGGCCATCTGCCTCGCACAGCGGCAAAGGACAAAGAAATAGGAAAAAGGGTAGTTGCCGGAGCGGCTGCGGAGGGAGAAAAAAAATCAGGGGATTAGACTCGGGGGGGCTGGCAGACAAGTCGTATCTGCCGGCGGAAATTGAGGAAGCAAGGGCGCGAGGGAGGAGGGAGGTCGAGGAGAGGTGAAGCACATTTGCTCCAGGGTGAAGAAACGGGTGGTGGCGTGAGTCAAGTGAAACAAAAGACATGGAAGAAGATGACAGAGGAGTGGAGGGAAAGAGGAAAAAGGAGAAGGTAGAGGAATGGCTTGGGAACAGGGAGGCTGGCCATGCCATCCTCTGGCCATCTGTTAACTGGCTCCATCATGGTTTCTATACAGGGCCAATCTAAAAGCCATTACCACATGAACTACACCTGGGGGTTCGCCTCTTGGCGTGCATGTGTCCTCACGTTGGCCTTGTTTTTCTAAGCGTAAACTTTTATGCGGGTAAAACGTGTTGACTTTGTTGATTTGATTCCACGTAATTAGTGGAAGGATGGTAAAAAAATGGAATCCCAATGATTGAAAAAAAAGTTTGTTGTTGGGGGTCAATGTTTAGTGAAATGGAGACAATTGGAGTTTAGCTGAATTAGCGGAAGAATCTTAGCGTGACCTTCATCCTCATTGTTTTTTAATATTAAGGCTTAACAGCTTAGTCTTCATGTCACTTAAAAGGGCAAGATATGATAATCAACCAAACATGGGGTTTTGTTTAGCCCACTTTTTGATCAGCATCATGTATTTCAAAACAGCAAAGATTAAAAGCATCAATCTTTTCAGAAATGGTTAACACGGCTTGTGTACGGAAAACAATGGTTAATATGTGTCGTGTAGGAAATTGTTCCAACATCGTTACTGCCTACATTATAAGCCTTTATTTTTATCTGTCCGAACAAGGCCTGAGTTGAGTGGATTAAGCGTGTACAAGTGGATTGGCTAGTAAGTATTGGATTGTTTTGATCAAAACATTTTACCGAAGGCTTCTTTGAGCAAGTGACAACTGTTGTTTTGCCTTAGAAAAGTTGTTTCCAATGACATGCGAACTAAAACAATCAGCTTTAGACGGCATTGTGCACCAGTAGTTTCAACTATGCAGAGGACAACCGTTACAAAAAATGCACAATTTCAATAGGCATGGAGTCTTGATAATTCAAATCTGACAAGATTCCGACATTAGTGAGTAAAAACTTACCATGGTGGGACTTTAATGTCCACCTTTTCTCACCAACTTGATGCAACAACAATTCTCTTAGCCTGGCTTTCCTAATCGTTGAAATGCCTTAAACTCTGACAGGCTAAAACATGTCAGTGCTTCAGAAAAGATCATGTCACACAAGAATGGCGCTAAGTGCAGTTAAGTCCAAAAAAAAAACTGATTTACTGGAGCTAGAAAGAGTCCTTCAGCCACTGATGTCACAAAGATGCTTTCCATTAGTGTCCAGATCCTTCCACTTGTGTAAAAAGTATTTTTGTACACTGACATGCTCCATGTCACCATTTAGTATAACGGTTGACCGACACTAATAGCTACTTCTGTGGTGTATGTGGTGAGCTAGGGAAGTACTTTACTGCCCTATATGATATCTAATGGACAAACATATAGCAGTTTCTCTTGAGATCTTACCTTTTCTCTTCCATTACCCGCATGGTAACTCATTTGATATTTCCTTCACCGCCAGGCCCACAGCAGTCGGTTTCTAATTTCTTCTCATCTTGTTTTATTCATATTTTCATTTTTTACGGTCATCTATCCAACCTGACCTCGGTGTCTGTCCAATTGCTCTCCCTTTCGAAACCCCCGCTTGCACTTCCTTGCAAAGCGAGCACTTCTACGCACATTGCGGTTATTTTGTTGAGCCTCCAGGAAATGTGGATATCTGCAGTTCTGCATGTTTGAAAACCTCTGGTGGGCGAGAGGTTCTCGTCACTGCAGTGGGGAGTGTGCTTGTTTGTGTTCTGACTCCTTGCCAATGCATTAACTGGGTGGTTTTCTGACATTTTATTGCAATATACAGACCAAAATATTAACTCTATATGTTCATTTTGTCCCGGTCAAAACGGATTGGATGAACAATGAGCCTGGAAGAAGAAGGGGGCTTATTTTTCTTGCATTTTCTTTTAAAACATAATTTTCTCCATTGGCGCATCTGATAGAAATGTGCAATTTGTAACCGTTTTTTTGAAGGTCAAGTATTCTAAGGTTTCCTACATATAATGTTTTGTAGTCTATGTTACGTAAATATATGTAAATAAATGTATATAATGAATGCACTCTTATGGATTGACAACATTTTTTGGGAACATTTCATTTAGTCTTTTACATTCCGCTAGAACTAGCCCACTTATATCTATCCTCATACTACACTTTTATCAGTGCATTAACTCCTATATGCTAAGTGTTTATTTGATGTGCATGTGGGTGGTTTGCGCATTATAGTCCGGATTATACTAGGGTCCCATTTTAAGAGAAAGGGAAAGATGGAAGGGTGAGGTAAGAGAATGGAGGAGAGACGATATGCCGCCACCATAAACACCCTTTGCATGATGGGCAGTCAGATCACATCCCACCCCCCCTCCGGCGTCTGCTGCACTGGCGGCTCAAGCAGCAGGAAAGAAAAAAAAAAGGAAAAAAAAAAACGCAGGGTATCAAGTCGTCCTGCAAGAGGATTACACTCCTCGAGTGAAGAAACTGGCTCTTTCAATGCACATGTGCCTAGTTTCTTTTCTAGTTTATTTATTTATTTATTATTATTTTTTGTATCTTCCTCCTCCCCTTTTCTTCTCCTGGCCCACAATTCTCCACGCTTGTTTGCATGGATGCCTGTAATACGGCCATGTTTGAAGTGTGTGTTTAGCACTGCCGGATCACAGAGCTGAGCCCAAGCGAGAATTGTGACTCTCGGGCCTTTATTTTTCATTGTATTGTGCGGTGATCTATTCTCATAAAAGACCATTAGCATTTAAAGTGTTCCTCCAGTCCTCCTGCAGTCTATAGGAGTCAAAGCATTAGAGCCTCTTGAGGACTGCAGATTATTCCTGAATCAGACACTCTGAGATCGGCTCCCCCCCCCCCTCGAAACTCCCCATTGAAAAGCCCGTAAGGCTTCTTTCATGCGTGTGGCCTTTCCTTCTCCAAATGAGTAGGCAACGTTTTTCTCACCCAGGACAACAATTTGTTTCTCTTGGCGCTTGTGTCGTTAACGTGCCAACAAAAAGAGGCGCAACACTGAAAAATAACTGGAATGGTTGTTTGTTTGTTTGCATCATTTGCATTGGGTCCTTGACTTTGTGTTTGTGTGTGTGTGTGTGTGTGTGTGTCCGCTACCAGTTCGAGTGTGTGTGTGCAAGAACGAATCGTCTATTTGCACAAATGTGGTTGCCTTTGTCGCTTTTTTTTTTTTTTTTTGGGCAGCCGGCCCTGGATGTCCTTCTGTAAACACGAGCGGGCCAAAATGTACGAGGCGTTCAACCCCATGATGCGCACATAGACAAAGCTACGGGGAACAATGCCAGCCACTCGGTGCCAATGTTCCTAAAAAACATGGTGGACGCACTCTGTGTTTATAACTGCACTGTTCATTTTTCCATATGGCGTCTTATCAATTTAAGCAGAAGATGAAAAATAAGCTGGACTTTTTTCACTGCAGTGTTTGCGTCTGATAAATGATTCATTTGCTGAAAAGCGTGATCAAGGCCATGCCTGCAGTATCTATTTCAAGCAGTCGCTGACTCACTCAGGAGGCTGGCTCAATACCTGTAGCTCCCACATCCCTCTTTTTTTCCTCAGCAGTCAACTGGGCTGTCGTGCTCGCGCTCTCTGTGTGACACGCGCTGGATCTCCACACAAATATGACTTTCAAATGTTTGTCTTGGAACACATTCTTTCATAAATGCTCCAGATTTTGTGGCAAAATTGAAATCTGCTGCATTACAGGCTTAAAACTGTTGATACCTATTTTCCGGACTATAAGTTGTACTTTTTTTTTTATATAGTTGGGCTGGGCTTGCAACTAATAGTCAAAGTACAAGTTATGTTTTTTTCCTCTCTGACCAAAACAGCTTTGTTTTTTAATTTTAGTTTAGCATTATGCTAACTCTGCTTTCCTTGCACATCCCAAAAACATATATGGTAAGTTTGTTGAACACTCTAAATTGTCCCTAAAAATGTGTCCAATTCAGGATGTCCCCCGTCTTGTGCCCATACAAGTATTAATGGCAATAGATGTCCAATCCAATTGTCTGGGAAATCGGCAGCGAGTGATCATTCGATTTTTGCATCATTCGATTTTTTTATGATCAAGCAATTTGTGAAATAGTAAATTGAACAGTGCATTCATTTTTTTAATTTTATATTATAATATATTTTCAATTTAGCGTCAATTAAAAAAAACAAACAGCCAGTACTGGACTATTAGTAAAAGTTCCCATTATAAAGTCAACATACCCATTTTTTGCCATCACTGGTAAAAAAACAAAACATATTTATTTCGGGAATATGTTAAATTTGGGTTGCCACTGCATTGATAAATACCAAATTGGAATAACAAAATGTATCCACCATGACCCTCTGCCATGATGTGCGATAATTAACATCCAGAGAGTCCATGCGAGTCCTAGACCGCAGATGATAAAAGACCCTTTGAGTCCTCTCGGGGGAAGGCTGAGGTTGAGGGAGGGCAAAGGGGAGCAGATGTAAGGCATAGCGTATTCTTTGCCTTAAGGGAGCATCCTGATCTGCCTATCGATATCCCACTTCTTCTTTTTGTCCAGCCTACCCCCCCTTTTGGATCATTAGTATTGATCCAACGTGGGATACCTAGGAGAGGGGTCCTCATTTCTATCTTTTTATAGGCCATTCATTCCTGATATAATTCACCAGAGTCTGTGCGTGTCTGCTTTATTTCGGAGACCATGACTCGTCGAAAACCTGGTGGGAGGGGAGGGAGGATGTTTTGTCAGAGAAAGGATTTATTTGAAAGGATTGTGCAACCAATAGGCTCAACATTGGTTGAAAATATGAAATTAACCCTTTCTGGAACAGGGGCAGCTATTCTTAACCTGACATTTAATACCTTTTAGCCCTTAATGAAGTGAATGTTTTGAGGTAATGTTAAAAATACTTCTATAGGGCAGGTGGATTTTATTTTTGGTCATTATAAATAACGATTATACTAATTTTGTAATTTTTCATCTTGGGTTGTTACTGATTTTGTTATTTGATATCATAGTTTCAAAAGGTTGTGTTGTCATTGTATAATGGCAACCCATGGTAATGACTTTTTCTAATGATTATTTTTTGTTTTAGTGCCACTCTTCAAAGACTTTTCTAGCTTTGGAACTCCTCCAAAGCTATTTGCTATTTAAAAAAATACCATTTTCAAGGCTTGTTGGGTATCACCAGTGAAGGTTTTCCATCTTAGAGGGTACTCCTGACTTATAAAATGTCCTGTAATCACATTTTCAAGTACCTGTAAACAGGATTGCATAACCTGAGATTCATTACTGTTGCCTTTTTTCCGTGTCCTTCTTCCCCTTCCACGCTCAGCCGCGGTTGTTTGATGTTCTTGTCGGACGCTGCCTCCTGAAAGCAGATGAATTTAAAATAGAGAGAGATTGATTCTATCAGCATTTTAGCTTTCTTCCCCGCAGCAAAGGAAACAGATGGCGTACGTTTGTCATGTGTTTAGGTAGCGGGGGTGCCGTTAGGCCCTGACCAACCAATGGGACTGGAAAAACAAGCAGACCTCTGACGTGGTCATTTTCTCGGATGGAATCCAATGCTTACAGCATTGGGGACAGCTTGCGTTGTTGTCCTTGCGTCCAAGAAGCTTGATTTATCAGCACAGGAAATTGCCGTTGGTAATTGCTTTTCGACTGTGGGAAAGTGGAATATGTAATTATAGGCGCAGGTATGGGGGAGGTGTCAGAGTGGTTGTGCCAGAGAGAGAGAGATAGTGGTTAAAAGTGCAAAGAGAAGAGGAAGCGGTGGAGGCTGATGGATGCTTGATTACGTGTCTGACCATCTGGATTGCTGACATCGAGATGCTTAATCCTATTTACTTGAGAAACCGTTTGCCGAGTCTTATCTATGTGGAATTGGAGGCCAATGCTTTTTTTTGGGGTTGCTTGTATTAGATTCCAGAAATGACAAGAATGGATAGTGTTTAGGATGCGCTACATTCCACGCCTTCGGATCGTTAAACTTGGGCCAATGGGAATTTTTTTTCCGGGGCAGTTCTAGCCATGAGCCTTTTATACTTTTTAATCGTTGGTTTAACATTTAGAAAGTTGTGTAGTAGAATTGAGATGGAGCTGTACCATTATTTTATTTGGGATAGTTGGTCACAATCGATTACAGTAGGCTGTTCTCATATATTTGATAAATATCACTTAGCATTGGGTCCATTGTTGTCATTGGTGATAGGCATTCAGTCTATTTCGATCTCTGATTAATTTGAATACAAGTATGCTTTATGACACTTGTTGTTGAAAGGCATTTCTTTACATTTCATTGAGTTCCGCCTGTTGAGAGAATAAATCAAAATCCTAAAGTACCTCCCTAAAATTCCCCCTGAATCTTCCCATCTTGTCTTGTTCACACTATTCAATGCTCCCAACTTTGCGTTTGGGGAATTCCCTTTTTCATTTCAGCACGACTTCCCCTCAGTCCCACAAGCAAAGTCCATAATGGCATGCTTGGCGGAGGACTCCATCAAACACCTTTACGACGAACTAGAACACACCCCGAGGCTCTTTTTGGATGAAGGCGCATCCATTTCCCCAGACACACGGCAAACTTTCACAACCCTCACAACCTTGTCGGCGGCCTCCCAACATAATCAGACACCCAGAAGCACGGACACTCTTCCCGAAATGGCCTTTTTAATAGTGGCTGCATTTAAACAATTACTGCTAACAACTCCTTATTACCCCCTTTGCCCTGCCCCTCCTTTTGATCCCGACATCTAATTGCTAGCGCCGTTACCGAGCGGGTCTCTGCATAGTTATTAGATGGGAGTCATTACAGGCACAGGCGGTTCAATGCCACCCTCACTGTACGCTTGTTTTCCGTCGGCAGGGAGTAGATTGCGTGGAGTGTGTACGTCTTTTTCGGTGACTCTCTCGCCCCATTGGGCGGTATGTTTATCCTCCCGCAGTGACGGCTCGTCTAAAACACGGCAAACCTTGCTGCATGTCTGCCCGCCTACTAAACCCAACCTAATGAGTAGCTAGCTGAGAGGGAGAAGGAGGAAAAAAAAAACCTGCGCCTTTAATGAGGACGGATATAGTGGGCCCGCTGTCTTGGCTGGTATCGCCTCTTTCAGGACGCTGCAGATGTGAAAGGCTGGGAACAGTGGCTCTCACATTGCCACGTTTGTGTCCATGGCTTAGATTTCGTCTTTGAGGGAGGACAGCGACGATTCTAGCGGGCTTGGATGGACTCACATTTTAGACTGAAAGATGGATAGATTTGGCAGATATTTAGATATTAGGACACATTTTATATGGGTGTAACTGCGATTAATTGCATTGTCATATGTAATCCAATATGGAATTCAAATGTCGTAGTCGGCAGTTTTCATTTTATAAGGTGATGGAAATATGTTTTGAATAGGGATAGCTGATTAGCCATGATGAGGAATTGTAAAGTCATACACACAATCTTGTAATAAATTCAAAAGTATTATTGAGCACACTTTTATTTTAAGTCCGTGGTCATTTTAAGGATTGGCTGTTCCTAGCTGGCTGGTCATGGTTAGCTGTGATAAGCTCCAGCACCCCTTGAAAGCCCCTGTTGGGCTAAGCAGTACAGAACATGCCATATTAAGGAAATGGTTCTTTATATTAAATTATTGGGAATGGGTTAGTTTGCAGTTTAAATCATTTATTGGGTTAATATTTTTTATTATATTTAATGTGCAAAAATAGTGTTCAAAAAGCATTACGTAAAAAAAGTATTGTATATAAAACTTACAATATTGTGCCAGTTATGACAATGCTATTGCTTCATTTTTTTTTTACTAGTAAACATTTTGCCAGTCTCAAGCTAATGTTTTTTTCCTCAGAAAGGTATATATAATACTTCAAATACTTTGACTGTCAGTGTACACTTTTTTTCACTTAAATTCTACTCATGTTCTTTCACCTCATCCTTTTCTTGTTGTTGTATTCAATATTTTTTTCCACCTCCCTTTCCAGAGGACCTGTTGCCATTCGGCTTTCCCAGTATCGATATGGGTCCTCAGCTGAAAGTGGTAGAGCGCACAAGGACAGCCACCATGCTGTGCGCCGCCAGCGGAATCCCAGATCCAGAGATCTCCTGGTTTAAGGACTTCCTTCCCGTTGAACCCAGCACCAGCCAAGGTCGCATCAAACAGCTCCGATCAGGTAAGAAATGTTCCCTTTGTTTCCACGTGTCTTCAGTTTTACAAAAAAGCCAATAAAGCCGCATCCGAAGCTTAACATTGCTGTCTCACATAAAAAAACAAAAAAGAATCCCCATTGCTCTAAATTTGACGATTATCATGCTTTATTTGTGATTACGATCAAGAGATTACATGCTTCTCTCTGACGCTGTGGGGATGGATTTACAACCTTTTTAAAGCCAATTTTATGAATTTGCTTAATTCACCAGCCAAGGGGAAAATTGTCGTTTTTAATCAACATTCAGGACCTCCCCTTTTACTTTAATACAAGGCTGTCAGACTAATGTTGGTACATTTTAGATATAATATTTAGATTTGTTTTTATGAATGAATTAAAAGAACTGGATTAAAAGCCCTGAATATTCATTTTTTTATAAATCTAAAACAATGTTTATTTTAGCTTTTTTATTATTCTTTCTTTTATTATTCTTTTTATTATTTATTTCTTATTTATATTTTTAGATTTTACAAAATGATTTTTGAACTAAAAACATGAAAATGGATTGGAAAAATTACAATTATTAATTTAAAAGGGGCAAAATCTGGAAATTTATTATACATCTGTACTCTTCATTTTAGTTTGATCCTAAAACAGAAAGTCGCCACTCATGATTTACTTTCCCGGGCCACACAAAATGATGCAGCGGGCCAAATTTGGCCCCCGGGCCGCCACTTTGACACATTTACTTTAATAAGTCTCCAACCTCAGCCTCATATTTCTGTATAGTAACTGCTGAACTCGGACGTGCTACAAACCAACTCATGCCGCACAAACTTGCTAGATTAATCATAAATCCGCTCAAAACCGGCCAACTCGGAGTCAGATGGATTTGATATAAAAACGATGCATTTGTTAGCTAATTACTCATAATGAAATCAAGTCAGATTGAGGGGGAAAAAAAGCACATGCGTATTGACAGGTGGCTCGACGGAAGAACATTTTGCACTTAAGATGGTTTGCTCAGCTTTGTTTGTGTTCCTCTACGGAGACCAGACAGTCTCTCCTAGAATACGCAGACAAGCATTCCTCAGCTATTTTTCCCTCAGCTGTCCTCGGGGGTAATGAAAGTGATGGTGAGGCAAAATCATTTTGCTGTAGCTCAACGCCGCTACGTTTTCGCGCTTGTCGGCCGACATACTCCGTTGATGGCTTCTGCCCCTTGTCAACCTTTCAACTGCAATCTTCATTTGTACCACTACGCTTTCAAAAACCTCCCTAACATTTTTTTTTTGCCCTGGTGGGCCGTCAAATCCTTGACCCGAATCCATGTTGTTGTTTCAGGGCAAGTCAAGTGGCGGACAATCTCAGTACTGTATCTGCATGCCGAGTATTCGCGTGTTTTTTATAGGGGAGTTATCCAATCCTCCAGTATGGTGAGCACCGCACGGAAATAGAACGGCAGCAATATCAATAATCAACACTAATTTTAGTGCAATTTAAATTTGACTGACAAATTTACGTATGAACATTCATCCTCTCATTGTAGTCCTTTACTGACCATCTGAACAACCCCAAACAAACAAGAAAAATCCCAACATGATCTACGACTGTAGTATAACTCATTTCCTATTTTCTGGTATTTATTCCATCCATTTGTTGGGAGTTACTCCGACCTGACATTTTTTTTCCACCAGTGTTGCACGTTAGGCCAAGTATGGCCCCGATGAAAGAATATCAAGACAAATGACACTGTTAGTTTCAGTGCGAGCTTTAATGGGATTTCAACTCAACAAAAGCGCCACAGAGCCAAGCAACAAAATGCACTGTATAATGAAATGCTGGCTGCACTGAGATGCCTTGGAGGAAATCAATTAGACCTGAGCCAGGCGCAAAATAGCGGTGCCACGTCGTGCTGCCTGACGTTCCTTTAAGATCACTTCAATGGGGGGCACCTTTCCGAGTTCTCCCTCTTATGTTGGAGGCGAATGTCATTGGATGGCAGCCAGGGGCGTGTTCAGAGAACAAAATGTTGTCTTCTATTCTCTCTTCTTCTTTTCGCTTTACCCACAATCGCAAGTATTTCCGTGGCTCGTATGAGTGAAGATGAAAAAACGATTTTGGAAATAACCGTACCTTATTTTAGAAAAGATTCCAGACTTCCAGAAATAGGGCCTTCATCAATTTCTGTCCCTCAAAGCACAAAGTTCGCTAATGTATTCTGTCGGGCTAATTATTGAACACCATTGTGCCCTTTTCAGGACAGAAAAAATTCCCTAGTTGGAAAAGTCAAGTGTCTAGGGTACCTAAACACTGGCTTTGAAGAATGTTGTTGTTTTCTGGAGGGCATACCCTTAATGTCCTAGACTAGGATCTATTTGTAGGAACATACCTACGGCACTCTGTTATTTAGTACCTGGGAATTCTCTGTAAAGAATTAACCTACTTAATCCATCTCTTGATACCGTTGCTATAACGTTACAATTATAGGAAACCTCGAGATTTGACAACAACAACAACAAAAAAGATTAGGGCCACAAGAAGGAAGAAACAAACAAAAAGAAAATAGGACAGTCATATTAAAGTGATAATATGTATGTTGTAAAATTATGAAAAGAAAGTCATAACAATATAAGGTCAGAATGGTTATTTGACATGCTTTTACCTCGTATCACAAGTTTAATGTCGTAATGCTAGAAAAAGTTGGGAAATTGAAAAAGTTGCAAGATTGAAGTCAATCGTTACTTTCACATAATAAGTATGGATTGAGTGCAGCTCAGCCATGTAAGTTATCTTACCTTGGCTGGAAGGTATGAAAAACTATTAGTATAAATGAAGGTATGGATTATAATTGAATATAGATGAGACGCCAAAAGTTTCCTTATCCATAAAAAAACATTGTAAAGTACAAATTTCACAAAAGGCTCTCAATATTGTTCATTTTTACATGACGTAAAGTACATCAGAGCTAATTTAGCTACATTGTTTCTACTGCCTACATACATATTTTAAAAATATGCTTGTTATAATGACTTTTTTTCTTTTAATAATGACTGTAAATTAGTAATACAATGTAAATCTTTTTTTCACCAGAATTTTACGTAACGTTACACAATTCATCTCATAATGAGTTATTATATTACGAAATGAATGTCGTTATATTAGTATTTTATTCTCATAGGCTTTTCTTTCTTTGTGTGGCTGTTGTATGATTTGCAGCAGATTCAATATTTATCTAATATGACAAAAAACATACATTTGTGATCTAATTGGTTAGAAGCAGTCCCATTTCTAATCCGCTTAAAGTTAAAAAAGACCAGCGCTACTACTTCTGGAAGCAAATTAGATTGAAATGGCACCACAGAGAGGTTGAAATCGAATTAAGCAAACTGTCTGGCATGCATGTGCTGGAAGTCCAGACAATAGCATGAAGAGAATAAACTGTTGGAATTACATGAACAAAAAAATCCCTTAGACATATCCTCCAAATTAGGTTATTAATGCGGGGCAGCATTTCTGGGCCAATTTCTATTAAGGGATCCATCTCTCGCTCTTGTTTTATTTTTATTTTTTTATTCATTTTATACAAGCATGACAATCTGTAGGTCAATATACATATGACTTGCGAGACTGAGAGTCTTCAAATTTACCATAGTACTTAACGGACGAGGACATGCCACAGCCTAGCCTAGCAGATGGCCTGCAATATGGCCCCGGAGGTTGACTGCTGTGTAATGGATAGCCCTGCCTTACCTCAGAATTGGAGTGTGGTCAAAGGTTGTAGAAAAATGGCAAAAAAAAATTAGACTTTATGTGATCCTGTGTAAGGTGAAAGACAATTATCTTTTTATACTTCATTTTGGAAATTTACACAATTCTACTAGAATTTGTATCATACATTTATGTTCAAATGACTGAATTTAAATGAGTTTAAGTTTAAGTTATGGACTGTTATTAGTAGTAGACGTCCAATCCAGTGTATTAACTCATTGCCTCAGTTAATATAAAGTCATATTTTATTAATATGACTTTTGAATTAATTACTATACAGAATGTGATTCATCTTTAATTCATTTTACGGGATTCACAATTAATCTTACAGTTAGGCATTTAATTGACAGCGTTCGACATTTTATCTATTTGTAATGCAACGGTTGGCAGTGAATGGATAAATATTTCCTACCAGTTAAAATGGATAGGTCGCCTATCATTTGAAAAATTCCTTCGTATTCCCTTGTTTTTAACCCTGCGTGAGACTCAACCCATTTTAATGTCTTATTCTTTATTTGTTTTTGCTTGTTTTATCTATTATACTTGACACAGTTTTTGTACTTGCTATTCATAGACAGTACTTTTTGTGGAGTTTTAAACTACTTTAAAGCTTCATCTCCAGGTAAAATGTAGCAGTTCAGAGAGGGATATAAAAAAAGCAATTAATTCCAAGATTTGAAGCTCCATCCGGAGAAGAACGCATCTAACCTGAGTGCTCCATTTCAACCGGTGGAGCTATCAGTTTAGGCAGTATCGCTACAGCCTGGCAGTCATGATACACCACCACCTTCAATTTTTACTGCAACTAGGTTGATGTAGATCTTATCGCAGTCTGGCTCAGTTCGCAGCTTACTTTCTCTACTTGTAGGTTATCCCATTTCTCACTTTCATCTGGTTTACTGCTAATATTTTGTTTATGTACCTCAAAACTGTCAGCATGTTTTTTTAATTGAATTGAGTATTTTTATCGTCATTATACTCAGGTTCACTCATGTACATGATACATTTAGCTCATCTCTTATCGTGGAGCCAAAAACAGAGAACACAGTATTAAAAATGTGTTTTTCCGAGGCAATGGCGCATGTTTAAATACGCACTTTATCTCAAGTGATTTCCTAAAAAGTAGTTTGACTACCACAAGTGGGTTCCATCTAGTGGTACGTAATATATTGACGTAATTTAATGTTCTAACAACCTTTTTTTCCTATGATGGTTTAGTTGTGTTCAACTCCAACATTCAATGTTTTACACAATTTACCTCAAAACTTAAAAGTATTATGATTTTCCCTTCAAAATCTCAGTGCTAATACAAAAACCGTGACTCACGAAAATACTGTCTTCCCCATAGTATTGCTATTTAATCTATTTTTATCGGGAAGGGCGAACCAAAATGGATTCCACATCTAGTGCTGTCAATAGCAGCCATTGAGTTAATGTTGCCCCTTATAGTGGCCCTTGCTGTAAAATCTTTGAGAACCTCCGAATGAAATCATGTGTGACTTGAATGCAAATGAAAATGATAGCGAGTGCACTATTAGATTAAATTTGTTATGATAGTTATTGTCTCTACACAGCAGCTTTGCACTACATTAAATTTAAAAGGGAAATACGGGATAAACAGTGTTCATTAAACCAACATTGCGCAGCTGCTTTAACTCGGTGTGGCTTGCACAGGAATTGTCGCCTGCAAAATTGGACATTGGTGTCTAGTAAGGTATTTTAGGACCAAAACCAAGTTTTAACAAGATATTAACAATGCAAATGTCTTTACAGTAGTTTTGAATGTGTTTAGAAGATGGGAACATCAAAAAAAGCAATTGGAAAAGTGCTGGGAAGAGTTTGTCTGCCTTTTTGATTTGCTTTAATTGAACTGGGATCATAAATTTTAACAAGACCATTTACCTCCACCAGATCCCCTCCATAATTAATGAACAACTCTGTGAATCTATCACCATCAGTAGCAACCATTCATTTTGGGGAAAGCTACGCAAAGCTTCCCATATATAATATTACTATCTTTTTCTGTCCACTTTTTGACACGCTTTGACTGATTCTGATGCTGTTCTTCTTGGGATTCCGCCCATAACCTTAATGCTTGTATCATCATTTATTTCAAAAGGCGCTTTCATTTTTAATTGCAAAAACATTTACAATTTGTCTTCCTTTTTTTCCATTGCATAATTTAGACAAGTCACAAAATCCAGGGACAAAAAGAAATTATATATATTTGTATTTTTTTTTGTCCCTGGTTTTTGTGACTTTTCCAAATTATATATATGTATATATATGTATATATAGGTATATATGTGTATATATAGGTATGTATATATATGTATATATATATAGGTATGTATATATATGTATATATATGTATATATATATAGGTATGTATATATATGTATATATATATATAGGTATGTATATATATGTATATATATATATAGGTATGTATATATATGTATATATATATAGGTATGTATATATATGTATATATAGATATATATGTATATATATGTATATATATGTATATATAGATATATATGTATATATATGTATATGTGTATATATATATATATATATATATATATATATATATATATATATATATATATATATATATATATATATATATATATATATATATATATATATATATATATATATATATATATATATATATATATATATATATATATATATATATATATATATATATATATATATATATATATATATATATATATATATATATATATATATATATATATATATACATATACATATACATATACATATACATATACATATACATATACATATACATATACATATACATATACATATACATATACATATACATATACATATACATATACATATATATATACATATATATATATACATATACATATACATATATACACACACATATATACACGCAAGCACTCGCACTTACACACACACATAGTATGTATCGTTCCATTGATCCGTCACTCTACGAAGCCATGTTTATCCTTTAGTGCAGCTTGTACACTATAACGTCTTCTATATATTTTCCTACAAAGCGCAGATATATTTAGCCAGCCTGAGGGCTTTAATGTGTCTATAAAATATTGTGTGTGTGAGACTTTGGGGGTTTCTTTTGTTCTACCCTGAGCATGTTTGTTGTGTGTGTGTATGTTGCAAATTGTTATGCTTTTTTTTTGTCTTTGCTCAGTGCAGTGCACCGCAGTGTAAACCCCGGTTTTGTACTTCCTCCTCAGGGTTCTTGTCAAAGTCAGTTTCAAAAAAGATGAATGTGCCACAGAACGCCGCTAAAAAAAAAAAAATCACTGCAAGTATTTCAAAAGGCCCGTTAGCAATAGTGGGAATAAAATAGCGGTAAGAATAGAAGACTTTGAAACCAGATGAAGAAAAGAACACCTGACAAATGTTGGCCATAATTTTAGTTTAGGGAAGGAAATTAGGAAGACGATTGAGGAAATAAAAAGGGATGAGTTGAAGAGTATCATTGGGTTCTTGCTCAGGGGTACTGCCTACCAGTAAACTGTTAAAAGAAAAAAAGAAAAGTATTAGAGGCTGTTTTATGTTTACACAAAGTCTTCTTTTTTTTATCTCAAACATCCTTGCATTTGTATATAGTCACATTTGAGTTATAGTTTATACAAAAGGGGCCTTGAATAGTATAATTCTTTCAAAACATGGCAAAAATACATCATTATGTAGTTTCTTTGGCAATATGAACACCAGGACTGTATATACTAATCATTTTCTTACTATATTTGTATATAGCGTCATAACAAACAAGGTCTCATGAATAAAACAATTTGGAATTTATACAATTTAACAGTAAATCAAATGAGCAGATTTTGCTACCATTTATTTTATATTTAATTTGACAAGAAACTTCATCTTCCAGTGCTATTCCAATGCTATTTACATCTTTTTTTTCTATAAATATTCACTCGTGAGTTAAATTGAGGTCACTCCCGCCCTGCAGCGCTTACATCAAAAATTTCCCCTCACAATCCAAAACAAAATAAGAACAACACCGTTGCCATATATTTTATTGTACTCCAATCCCCTGGTCCCATACAAAAAAAAATAGATAAAACAAAACAGACTTTGATAGAAGCTGAAGCAACAGAAGTGAGAATCAATCCCCCCGGGGTCACAACGTACAAAAAAAAACAAGTAAAAGAACGACAAACAAACCAGGCAAAAGATAGCCAGATGCCAACAGAAAAACGTTTTGGAAAAATGACTCAACTCAACGTCATTCTTTTTCTTCTTTCTTCCTATGCAGGAGCTCTACAGATCGAGAACAGCGAGGAAACGGATCAAGGAAAGTACGAGTGCGTGGCCACCAATTCTCAAGGCGTACGCTACTCCTCGCCAGCCAACCTCTACGTGCGAGGTAAGGCCTGAAAACACAACAACATGCGACAAAAACACACAACACATACAGAACACAAAATAGGGTGATATCAGCACTCCGGGTGCCGTTGCATTGTAAACCAAAGGCGTCTTTTTCCATGACTGTGCTCTTTCAACAAGTACTACTAACCAACCCATTGTCTGCAGTATACGTGTAGATATTGTTTGCTATTCTCTATTTTAAACCGTGGTGACCAAAGCACCACGGTTTAACTGCATGGAGATGTCACTGTCTATTAAAATGCTTTCTGTATCTGAGGCTATGTGATCTGGGGTGGGCAAATTACGGCCCGGGTACTAAAATAGCAATAAAATAACAATTTTAATATCGGTCCATGTATAAGGCTCACTGGATTATAAGGCCCCCCTTCGGCTTTGGAGAAAATTTAAGACTTTTAATTGCGCCCTTTAGTCGTGAAAATACGGTAATGTTAATTTTACTTCATTTGTACTTGGATAGTGGTTTTGGTTAAAATGGTTAAAATACTCTAATTGGTGAGTTTAATTAAAAAAAGAAATCATTGCACTCTTGCACAAAATTCAAAAATAAATCACTTTTACATATAATGTGAATACAATTATTTTTTTAAACAAATAATTAAATAAATATAATAATGATAAAAAAAATACTAGTACTTAATTTTTCTTTTACATTAAAGAATAATAATTCAAACATTGTTCATCCAAACTAGAATAAAGTAAAAAAAAGTGTTTTTTTGCCGAGCAGGTTTGTTTTTAGATCCATTATTTAGTACAAAATAAAAAATGACCCATTCCCAACTTTTGGATATACCTATTCCCTATGCACAAAACTTTGCCCACCCCTTAATTTAACCATTATGAGCCCAAGAAATCAAATTGAATCCATTTGATATGTTGATATTCCCCTGAAATTTCCCAATTTTTGGCACCATTGTTCCCAGTGGTAATGATCGTAGCCTCTGAAATGTCTAAGTGTGATTCTGTGCGGGTGCGTGGGTGCGCGCGTGTGGCTTTGCGCTGGCCATTTTTATTCTCTCTGTGTTTCCTGGTTCTCTCTCCTCACGTCATTGTGTTCCGCATCAACCCCCCTTCCATCCCTCAGAGCTTCGAGAAGGTTGGTGTGCTCTCTCTTTTCTTTTGTTACTCCTTTGTTTCAGAAAGCTTCCCTTATTGAAACAGAGAGAAACAATAAAGAAAGAAAGAAAAATCCTCAAAGACCACCGCAGCACTCTAAACTAGAAAAGCGGCTCCCCGATTCAGTTAATTTCCCCAAATCCGTTCCTCTGTCTACGACAGCCTAAGCAACCCGATGCATTGACTGCTTGGTGAGGCCTTGTGTGCAGACCCCCTTGGCATTGCCTTCAAACCCCCCTACCCTTACACCCCATCACTGTTTTTGCATGCTATGGCCCTTGTTGTCGTGGAGACCCAAGAATTGTAATTTTTCAGAAGAAGTGATATTTGCATGGGAGAGAAGAAAGAAAGAGAAAGGAGCACGACGGGAGCATGACGCACTTTGTCGCCACACCCTTGCTGTGTTCGTTCTCAACTTGTCTCGTCTGGTTTTGTCCCTCCCTTCTCCCCCTCCTGCCACCCCCCCCCCCCCTCCTCCCCCTTCTGCTCTTTTGCATCATTGCATCACCCAGTAATTGCATTTGCTCCGATCTTGCACTTGTTGCATCCCTCGGCAACCTCCCACTCCCGACCGATCACGTGTCGCTTTTGTGGATTCTCCTCTCGCTTTCTTAGGCCCTAAGAATAGAAAAAGAGGGATCATTTTCAAATCCATCTACTCGCAGTGACCCTCACTTTTGCGCCGACGTCTTTAGTGCTCTTAATAAGGGAAATGAGATCATTAAATGGCAGGGATTTTAGAGTGATGGGTCATCAACTGACGATGCTACTACACCTCCATATTCGTATATTTGGATCGTCCGGTGGATTCCGGTAGCTAAAACTTGAAGCAGTTCACCGGTTTAAATAACCGTAAAAATAAAATTCAAAACTTTAGACTTAATGTGAATTTGAAAGTGAAAAATATCACATTTGAATTGATCTGAATTCAAATGGATTGGATGCTTATTGTCATGATGGCAGATGAGTTTATTATTGTTGAATATTCACTGTTTTATGCACACTTTTGAAATTCTAATTGCCTTTCATTGCATGTTATTATTAGTCAATCATCCTGTCATCATGTTAATGATTTTGATTAACTATCATTTCAGTTGGTAGGAAACATAAATAGCAAATGATTGTATTTAAAAACAATATAGTTTTTACAGCTGGCCTATATGCACCATATTGGTAACCTCTTACAATACAGCGTGACAAACAAACTATATATTTATTAGATTTTTATAGGGCAAGAAACCATGTGACTGATCCCAGCCAATCATAAAACAGAGCTGGTGATAGTAATTAAGCAGTAGTAATTAAACCGAGATAAAAATAGTAACGGCGTATTATACTTGTCATAATCCCTGTATGATAACAAATCAGATAAAATGAAATGGGTCAATACTATAAAATATGTTTATCATTTGCTGTGGCATGAAGAGTTTTCAATAGATTAACATATTGAGATAATTCCATTAGCAAATGCAGTAAAATACCAAACTGTGGAGTTAGAATACGTTCACTTTAAATTGTGTAGGATAGCAATTTGCAAAGTCGAGGTTGCCATTTGTATTTGTTCTTAAGAAAAATATGATAAAATATAACAGATTCTCTGTCATTTTATTGGAAGACAAGTCAAAAAAGGCACAAGCCTTTAGGTTAAGATAGCCAGTACTCGATGTATCCCCACTTAAACTTGAACAACAACATGGGGATGTCTCTTAAAATTAAATGGAATGGAACGCATTGCTAATGTCTGTACTGCAGACACTTGCGCTCTAATAGAATCTTTGCATCCATTTAATTGCGGTTTTTGCTTTAGAACTAAAAATAACAAGGTGTTTGTTACACTTTTATAAAAAAAAAAATGTAAAAAAAACTTTTTTTTATGGTTCAGCTCAAAATACGAAGAAATAAACCGTTGACGATTATCTTATTCGACTCAAATTTGATGGTTAGTTGACATAATGCGTAATTTTGAGGTAAATTGCCCACTATGCCAAATATTTTAAATGTGACTGTTTAGACAGACATCTGTCTTCAAGACAATTAAAGTTGTCAACAAACTATTCATTCATAAACAACTATACTCATAAAAAACATCCTAATGTCAATAGACAGTCATTGGAGGATAATAAGCACATTTGAAGATGGAAAAAGGATTAAGTATAGTCCAAAAATATACAAACAAAATAAATGAATGAAGTACATGAAAGTGATAAAGATGGATTAAAAAGAGGCCCCCACAGTGATTACAAGTCCAAAAGTGCACACCAGCAACTTGAATTTGGTTCTTCACTCGTCTGGACTGTGGTTATCGCCGCTAAACACTCGGACACGCTTTTGCTGACATTTCGAATCAATCCTATTCGTTCCCATTCTCATGTATTGAGGGGATAAGTTTTGCCTTATTACAGTGACTAATGAAAGTTGTGTCCTTGAGCCAGATGGGATTGCGCCGTGTAAATGCCAGCCCGATGATCGTCCTCCACGCCTCCCCACGTAGCGTATAGTATTGAAGTTGCACAGATAGCGAGCGGCGTAATCCCCGTGGCTGCTGGGCCTTTAGCCGACCGTCCCCAGTTTCTCCACACAGAGGACATTTACTAAGGTTGGCTGGGCTAATAAAGATGTAACCTCACGTCTCTCTCAAACTATGGATAATGGAGGGGATCACGAGGGCCCGCCTTATTACTTTTATGAGACGGACTCGCCTTGCAAGGGAGGAATTATTCCTTCCGTTAATTTCCACTCGGACATTTGCTGTTTCAGAATAGTTTTGGGAGCGTTTGCGTTAAAAATGACATTTCCAAGCTAGGAATTTCTTTCATTGCTTGCAGAATTTACCGTTCTTTTTGGCTCGCAATAGCGTTTCCGAGGAGGTTTTTTGAGGATGCCATTGTTGTTTGATTTTGCAAGTGTTATCAGGCCATATTGCACAGGTGTTTTGACATTCCGCATGCTGAATGTTATTTGTTGAGTATGTCAATGTGTGGAGAGCATGTTTTGTTGAGATGAGACGCTTGCCTGATCGTCTTTGTTTCTAACTGATTTTTGTCTCTGTCTCCTTGCCTTTTTGACTTCTCAATCCAATTCTGGCCATCTTCTAGCTTTATTTTCCTCAAAGTTTCCCCCCTCCAACAACTTTTTGAAATTTATTATTCCAACAATTTGAATTTAGAGAGAAATTCTATTTCATATTAGAAAAAAAAAACATGTTGACTTGTATTGAATTGTCTGACGATTCTTTGAGTAGGGAGGATGTTTCGCCCACGAAGATTCCAAGTCACCATGTCACTCATTGAGGAGTGGAGGTTAAGACGTGAATTTTTTTTCCGTCACTCTGTCTTTCATTTTTGTCTCATTCTTTCTTTCGGGGGAGTTAAAAAAAAAAAATCTAAATGTGTTTTTATCCCAGTAGTGAACGGCTTCCCAATCCAATTTTTTTTTAGGTTTTTTTCCCTTTACTTCCCTAATTTCTTTTACTAGCGTGAAAAGCGATGTTTTCTACTCTCTTTCTGGCTTCCCTTTTCATTCTCCTTCCATTCTCCAGTATGTCCGTCCCATTGATCTCTTGTCTTTTTTTGTCAGCCTTTTTCTTTCGCCCTCTTCTTCTTCTTCTTCTTCTACTTTCTTTTTTCTCAGCCCCCCCCCCCCTCCCCTCCCCTATCTCCCCTCCCCCTTTTACTTCCGAAGCACCTGCTCTCTGAATGGGCCTGACTCTGGTATAGCTGTGTTTTTGAAATACATTCATGTTTTTTCTTCTTCCTCGCTCCTCTTCTCTTTCTCCCCCATTCCCCCATCCATCCCCCCAAAACCCTTTCTTCTAACCCTCTTTCTCTCTCTCTCTCTCTTTCTCTCTTCTCCCTTCTTTTTCTCCTCTCCCAACCGCATTCTGTCCGCACCCCGATGTGTAGGAGCGACAGACACATGTACATAAGTTTTATTAACTTATAAACATGCACATACTACCTCACTTTTTTTGCCCGTACTTGTTCTTCTCTCTTTGTTCTGCCTCCCTCATGCTGTCCTCCTCTTCTTTGCTTATTAACATGTCTAAATGACCACGGGCACCTTATTATTATTTTTTGTTTAGAACCCCTCTCTCCTGTCCACATTCCTACCTACCCAGTTCATTATTTTGTTTTTGGATTGCACACTGTTCTCCGTTTGAAACTTTGTGTACTGTACAGTATTTGCTTGTTGCAATGTGCCTTTGCCTACATTGCCACGTCATTGCGTGGAAGCTGAGCAGAGCCGTGTTCTCTCTCTCTCTGTCTCTCTCTCACTTCCAACGCTGTCTTCTCTATTCCTCTACTTGTTTTCCTACGTGTCTCCTTCCCACGTCCACATTATATCTGTTGTGTTTCTCCACCGTTTTATTCCTCTTGAGTCGCCGAGGCAAGAAAAATGACCTTTCGCTTCAGTCTGGCGGTCAATGGTATAGATGGAAGAATTGGGGCAAAATTTGGGGAATTTATCAATTAAGATTTAGGTCTAAAACACTCTAAAACTATCTGGGATTTTATTATTATGTAATGCTATTTTTTTTTTGTTCCCCAGAACTAAATGTGCAGATTTTTTAAAGAGGTGTTTAGGGGTTTAGGAAATAAAACGAGCTAACCAATACTGGTATAGGAACCAAAATTCAATGTTATATTCATGTTTAACCCAAATTATGTTTACAATTAAATCTATAAATACATTTGAAGCTATTTTCAGACAATTTTCCTGCTTAAAACCTTTCAGACATTTGAATCAAATGACCAAAAATCAAATGGATTAGACCTCTATCGCCATTAAGCAAGTGAACTATAATAATTCCATTCATATGACTGCCATTGGCTTTCCTATCAACAATACTAATAATTTTGAGGCCAAAACAAGACAATTCCTGGTTAGGTTCCACATGTAATAAAACAACAAGAAATGTTAGTAAACACAGTTATGTTGCTACTAAAGCATAAATATAACACCGCAATAGTTGAAGCAAAAACTAGGACAATCTAATTCAAGTTTTCAGGATCCTAAAATAAAGCTGTGTAGGCAAAACCTTCAAATTGGAAATGTCTTCCCACGTAACCAATTAGGAAAGAATAAATACTTGGATTTCCACATCCTATTGCATGAACTTATAAGTTTTGTTCCCATGAGAGGCCAGATGCCATTTGAGGAAAAATACAAGTTACTAATTTGATTCAATATCTTAAGAATTCCACACCATTTTGCTTATTCTTTGTTTGCAAAACCTTTCAAAGATTCAAATCTTTCCTTAAACATTAGTGATGCCAAAGAGCAGTTCAATTTTAAACATAATAAGGACTAAATAAAACCTCACATCACAAAGAACGACATTGTTAAACAGGAAGAAAGCGATTGTGGACGTCATGGCCTTGTTGAAGCGTTACTCAAGAGTTTGTCACGTTGTTCTTGTTTGTCAAGGCAGCTCACTCCGGTTGGGTGAGCTCCACAAAATGTCTGTCTTTCTGTTGGATTCATCAGTATACCATAAAGTGAATTGGGACTAAACCTTTTGTAATTTCTGTAATAAGGAAAAAAAAAAAGAAAGTTTAAGAAAAAAAATCAACCCTGAAGTTCATTCTCCCCCTTCCTGTTACCTCTCTTCTCTTCACTCTCTTTCTCTCTCTGCATCTTGCTCTGGACCTCTCTCTCTGATTCTCTCCCCCCTTCCCTCACCCGACCTCCTCTCTTCTCTGCCTTTCTTCTCCCCCCCCCGACCTTCCCCGGACCTCCTACCCCTTTTCCTCTCTGCCCCAAACTCTCTTCCTCTGCCAGTGCGCCGCGTCCCCCCTCGTTTCTCCATCCTTCCCTCCAACCACGAAATCATGCCGGGAGGGAGCGTCAACATCACCTGCGTGGCGGTGGGCTCACCCATGCCTTACGTCAAGTGGATGGTGGGCAGCGAGGACCTGACCCCAGAGGACGAGATGCCCATCGGTCGCAACGTCTTGGAGCTCACCGGCGTGCGGGAGTCGGCTAACTATACCTGCGTGGCTATGAGTAGTCTGGGTATCATCGAGGCCACGGCTCAGGTCTTGGTTAAGAGTAAGAGATTCGTCGTTGTGGGTGTGGGCTTGCAACCAGGTGGGAATTGATCAAATACTTTCTTTAGTACTGGAAATTTATGCTGATTATTTATTAGGCATTCAATTTGACAGAAACGGGGATGGATTCCAAATTGGACATGTTCCATTGGAGTTATGGCAATTTAGGCAATGACATTGAAATTTAGGGTCATTTTTTTAATGAAAACATTCATGCGACATCGTGGAATCATGGGTAGAATATTCATGTTTTGAAATGATTACATTGACTGAAAACCTTGTATTTGTCTACTAGTGTCCTCAAATTGTGTGGCAACTTTGCAGCAAAAAGAAACTACTTCACAGATCCCTTTTTTGCATTTTTTTCATGCATCAGATAACCTGAAACTTCCAAATACCTCAAATGTTAACACACCTCAAAAATGAAAACAAAATGCAAAAGCGCTAAGCAGTAACTCAAACTTTGACGACACTTTAATTAGATTTCCACTATTTGTTGACATTGCAACATTCCCATAATTTTTGTAGGTTTATTCAAATAATTTCCCTTCGTTTCTAAAAAAAAAAATCCCCACCATTTTGCAAGCCTACACTGTACCCATCCTCCTCACTCAACAGTGTACTAACCAATCTGGCTTTGCTCCTAGCTTTGCCAAAACCCCCTGGGACTCCCATCGTCACAGAAACCACAGCAACCAGTGTGACCATCACCTGGGACTCTGGTAACCCAGACCCAGTTTCCTACTACATCATCCAGTACCGTGCCAAAGGCCCCGAAAGCAAGTACGAGACGGTGGACAGCATCACCACCACTCGCTACAGCATCGGCGGACTGTACCCCAACACGGAGTACGAGATCCGCGTATCGGCCTTCAACAGCATCGGTCAGGGGCCCCCTTCGGTACGAGTGGAGGCCCGGACGGGGGAACAGGCCCCGGCTAGCCCACCCAGAAATGTCCAGGCTCACATTATATCACAGAACACCGTCATGGTCCGTTGGGAGGAACCAGAGGAGCCAAATGGTCAGGTAGGAAGCCTTTAAGTCTTTAAAAAAGATACATAATAATCATTATTTCCATTAGATGAAGAAAAAGACAGTATATGTTTTGTTGGTATTATGTTGACAATGATAAATGATCCTTTTCCTTATGTTTAATTAGGACCAGATCTTTTTTTTCCCCCATTCTTTTATCTACCAATTATTTGTATTACGCACATCCAGAAGCTCAGTGGGGAGCAATAAAATGATTGCTTTCAAATTGTAATTACTTTCATCTCACATTAACAGTAGAGACATTTGGTGCCAACTCATAACACAGGCAAAAAAAAAAAAAAAAGATTTATCCCCATCTGAAATTGCATTTGCTTTTACTGAGGACAGACTAACAAGTGTTCAGATTTGCACACAGACTTTAAGGAGATTAAAACATTAAAGCCTTCATAAAATTCCCCACTGGGAGCTGTTTTGCAGCATGCAGGTTCATGTCCTTAACGGGGATTGTGCCCCCCTCCCTCTCTATGTCCCCCCTCCAACGCATCAGTACTATCCCCATTCACTAAAGAAGTACAAGGTCATTGGGCTTTTCCACTCTAAGTAAAGAGCCCTCCCTCTGGGCGCCTATTTTACTTTCAAGCCTACCTGGCCAAAGTGCATTGAAACATATGAAGATTAAATTTAGACTAGTGACAAGAAATGGCTGGTAGAGGTCACCAATAAGGTCGGTAAACAAACATAGCGTCACAGTGAAAATACAATTTGTATACAAGTGAGATGTTCATCCAACCTTTAGCCGGGCCACCTTGTGACGATGACCCCCCAACCACAAACCTGCCTGGCCATCTGGATTGACGTAAAACCATAATTCATGGATGACGACCTTGGCTGGGGATAAATACGAATTGTTTGGATGCCGAATGAAGGGTTTATAGATTAGCGTGCATGCAAGACAGTGAGATTAAGCGGTAGACCACTTGTCATACGGCTCAGCCGAGACTGATTTATAACACCCAACACGCTATCCTTCAATCTCTCCACATGTTGCAGGTGAAGGGTTATCGTGTGTACTACACCATGGACCCGTCCCGGCCCATGAACGAATGGAAGATCCATAACGTCCAGGACAGCGTGATCACAACGATACAAAGCTTGGTGACGTCCGAGACGTATACCCTCCAAGTCCTGGCCTTCACCTCAGTCGGGGATGGGCCTTTCTCAGACCCGGTCCACGTTAAAGTCATGCCGGGAGGTCAGTGTTGCACACGTGGTCTTATAATTGCACAATGCATAACATATTTTTTTTTGCTGTCAACTGGAATCTTTGACTGTTCGAAATCAATACATTTCAGGAAACTGGAACAATGGAAGTAAAAGTCCTTAAGTTTGAGTTTAATTTCTTTAATAAGGGAAATATTCATGAACATAGTATATATGTAAAAATGTTAGATTGTAGCCCAGGGCAAACTTCCATCTTTAGTCCCTCGAGTTACCTCACGAGGAATGTTTTATAGAAAAAAATGAACAAAAAAACATGGATTTCAAAAAAAAAAGTGCAAGTTGTTCTTTTTGGCTCTTATAGCCCAGGCCCCGCCCACTAAAGAATCTTCCCATAGATGTCACACCCAGAATCAGCTGCAGATTTTTGTAGTCTGCTAGCATGCATTCTCTTGTTCCCATGTGACTGGCCTGTTATTTTCTCATCATGTATTATCTAGTGCAGCATTAAAAAGCTAGTTTTTGGTTGTGATGTCACAACCAGAATTGCTTAAAAAAGGGCGTTTCCCTAATGGATTGTTTTGGGTGTCCTAACTACAAAATGGTCAAATGGACACCACATTTGAATAGTAAATTTGCTTTCTACATGTATTCATCACTTACCTACATGTACAGAGCATCACCACTTGAAGTCCTATAAAAGACCAAGCAGCTTATTCAGATGACAAGTGGAAGCCAGCCGCATTGCGATACTGGGCGTGACTTGTCACAACACGTGCATCCTTCAAATGAGTAACTCGCCCAAGCTGACACTGAACTTTGTGGAGACTCGGGGAATGGAAACAAGGATTAACAGGAGCAAAAAAATCTGTATGTTCAAAGTACTCGCATCACAATGACAGTGGTTGCAGAAGTTGTAGGAAGAGATTAATGCTCGCAAATCTGTTAAAAAGTCCCTTGGATGTTTGAGACATTTGTGCCTGAACATTCTGGCTTTTTGTGGCTGATTCTAGTGGATAAGCATGTGGTTTAAGTGAAAATATTTGAATAGTCTGGTGAGAGAAGAGCTTTGTGGTTACAACAGTGGGGACGGTGTTTCAAAATTGATTTAAAACAAAGGTGTTCTCCAATGGCTCAAATTTTGAGTGAAAAAAATGTTCTTAATCACTGGCTAAACTGAGCAATGTAGTCTTTTTGTGCTCAATTAGTCTGTGATGAAAATAGAGGTAGAGCTCCAATTTGAATGGCTGTTTTTATTTTCTTCTCCAGTTCCAGGACAACCAGGAAAGTTTAAAATTGGAAGGGTGACAGACACCAGCATTGAACTTAACTGGGAGCCGGCATACACCAAGGAGGGCATCATCAACTACGAGCTCCTTTACAAACCTGTCAAGTATGGCAGTTTGGTAAGACCCTGTCTACCTGCTGGAGAAAATATTTTTTTTTTTAAGCACCAGACATTTTTCGTATTTTTTCCCTATGACTCAAGTCAAGAATTCTATCTCGTATCTTTTACAAGCCTCGTTCCTTCCTTTTGTATACCTCCAACTCTAACCCATTTTCCTGGCCCTGCTATACTGTTGCCATAACTCTAGACTCTCCTCACCTAAACACCCCAACGCCCTGTACTTTAAAATTAATACTCCGCCTCGCTAACATACTCGGACATCGGTCTGAAGCATGGCTAATAATAATGGCATTGAATTATTAAGACGTCTAGTCATAATAAATAGCTGCTGTGAATTTACAGCCACAGAAATAGCAGTGCTTGCAATATCAAGCAAGCAATAGCCATTTAAGACTGTAGCTACAATAAATTAGCTGGCATTTGCTATGTGTACTGCAGTGGAGTGCTGTTATATCACCAAATTGGAATATTTTTTAATAGACACTGATTTGAATATAAAAATGAATCCCTTTGGTTCCCCGAGTTTTGCTTCTATTTGCTAGATGACAAGCACTTTTAACAAATGACAGCATTTTTAAAAAATTGCCTTACAGCCCCTTAAACGGTTGTTTAATTTCACCGACGATGCGTGAGAAAGAACTCCAGAGACTCGACTGTTTGCACCAAAGCAATTAAATGGTACATTTTCTCATCTGGTGGCTCTCTTTCTCTTGTAGGAAAAGCTAACCTTTGGCCCAAGGAATTCCTACACGGTAGAAGGTCTGAAAGCCAACACAGAATATTCCTTCTCCTTGGCGGCCATCTCAAACAAAGGCATTGGAGCTTTCACCAACGAACTGGTGCAGAGGACATCACAAGCCAGTATGTTTCTCTTTCTTTGGGATCATATAACTATCAACCCACGCTTTGTCGTATTATGTTTCACCTTGCACACAAATGTCACGAAAACATGCACTGACATAAATTGCTGTTGATGCTCTCTGACCTTGTACGAGTTGGGAAAAAAAGACGACAGGATCTGACCGTTGACTCCTTTCTCAAGTCATATGTCCAAAGCTCACTCCCATCCATTTATCCATCCATCTGTGTTTTTAACTGTGATTTTCTCTCTCTGCTCATCTTCTTCCTTTTTTTACACAGCCAAATCATCACGACAGATGGAGACGCAGTGCCGATTAATGTCCGTTTCTTCCTCCTTTTCACTCTGACTTCACTTCTTCCCCCCTATCAGTGTCTAACATCTTTGAAATGGTGTGATTGATTGCCAGTCATTGGCTAGCAGGCAGAAGAGAGGAGCTTTAAAGGATTGTGGGTTGTCCTGCTATGTTTTTTAAATAAGTGCCAAATAGTCTGTGATTTTCTTTGGATTATTATGGGGATTTATATCATTATCTTTCTACTTTTTAGAACCAGTAGTAGTCAAAGGAATATGGTGGTCATAAATATATATTTTTTTGTTTACCTTATTTTCATGCATGCCATTTTTTTATCTATTTGATTATCCACAGTTTTCTAATCTTTCCTTGGGCTTCCAATTGGCTTCATAAAAAAATTAGAGGTCATCATTTTGGCAGACTAGGACTATATTTAGATCTGGTCTGGATTTAAATTGTGTAGTTGGTGATGTGGTGTTTAAACACAAATTTTCAGATGTACTTTGATTTAACCTTTCAATCTTTGCTTTACAAAAAAACGATGGAAAAACAATGTGAAAGAGAGGCTAAGCTCTAAATAAGCAGACCATTTCCTGAAGCAGAATGCATTTCCCAGGGTGCACTTTGTTATCGCCAAGGTTTGGTGCACATCTAGATTGTCCCCTGAGGAAAACAGCCCGGTGAATTTACAGCTGAGTGGGCAGATACTTGAATCTGTCAGCTAGGAGTCTTTGACTCCCACACATGCGCACATACTGTACACTGGTGGAGCCCAGACGTCTCCACTTTAAGTTGTCTGTTCACGGTCAATACTCTTGTCTCTGGTTTATTTTATTAAGCGTTATGCTTGTACTCCAAGTGTTCGCTTTGCTCTCGTTCCCGTGCTTATCTTTCAGATCGCTTTACCGTCGTGGCTTATTCTTTCCTTGCTTTTGTTTTTTTTTTTTATCCTTTATCCCTTGTGCTTTTACTTATACTCTTTCCTCCCTCTGGATTTTCAACCCCGACTTTCAAACGCTTCACCGACTGCCCTTCCCCTTGTCCAATCAGAGCCCTCAGCAGCACCTCTGGGTGTCTCCTGCGAGAGCTCCAGCTCCACCTCGCTGAGAGTTAGTTGGAGGCCACCGCCACTGGAGGGCCAGAATGGCGAGTTGGCAGGTTATGAGCTGAGATACCGCAAAGTTTCTGGGGCAGGAGGCAAAGGTCAGGGCCAGGAGATGTCTGGGCTTCTGATCCCAGCCCAGAAGGAGGACACACTAGTAGAGGGCCTGGAGAAATGGAGTTGGTACAACATTACCATGGCAGCCACCACTTCTCAAGGAACTGGACCAAACAGCTTGCCTGTACTCTGCAGGACAGATGAGGATGGTAAGACTACGAACACATTCATTAATCGGGAAGAATTTCCCATATGAAAACCCTGAAAAAATCCACCAAGTTTCCAAACTAGCGATTGTAATAGTGTCCAGTGGTTGTCAATTCAAGGCCCCGTTAAGTCATTTCTTGGCACGAGCAAGTTTTAAGTCAAGTCAAACTATTTTCCTCAGTCTTGACATTGAGCCACACATTTGCCACTTTCCACTGTAGTGCCAGAACAATACCACATTCATGATCATAATTGACGGATCCTAATGTAATATTCTTTGGACCTTTCCCCATGAGAATTGCGTACGGTCCTTAATGTTGATATTCTGTTAATGATGAACCATTGAATTTTCCTTGTGCAGTTCCAAGCGCTGCCCCTCGGCACATAGACGTCAGCCCTTTCAATTCGTCTGCACTCCGGGTCACTTGGCGGTCTGTGTTGCCAAGGTTACGCCAAGGTCAGATCCGTGGTTACCAGGTGCACTACAGCCGTGTTGGCGGGAGTGAATCTCGAAGCCTTCCTTGGATTAAAGATCTCCTACTGGATGAGTCTCAGGTGACATCATCGTGGAAGAATTTCAAAACGTAATGTCAATTATTGGACGTTTTTGAGTATATTCTATTTTTATCTCCTATCTGGGTTGCCTATCTGCCGTGTCTGGCCTGGTGGTTAAGATGGTGGAGGATGATTCCACTCAGTATGTGAGTGCACACTCTAACTCTCCATGAACTCAATATTAATATATACAGAATTAGAAAAGGGCTCAAGATACCAGTGCAGACCTCTCCGAAAAGACTCAAACTGTGAGCACTTGTATGAAATCATTCAGTAAAATGATCCTTAATTTCTTCTGGATCCAAAAGAATCAGAGATGTGCAGCCATCCCTCAATTAGGTCAAACTCGGATTATTAAAACTGTGTTTGAAGACTGAGCCAAATTTTGGAGGAATGTGCTGTACAATGGTATTTTGTTGTTGTGTAAAGTCTTGAAGTCTTACTATTACTGATTTATAATTACATGATAGGATCTTGTCAAATAGTATGTTTAAGACTCACTAGCTTTTGAAATTGTGGAATGAAAATCATTTACGAAATGGTACGCCTCTGCATAATTGAAACTGATGAGGTAGTCGATGGCTGGGCTTCTGGGCCATGGCATATGACTCAATGGAAAACAGTAGTTAAAACTCTTTGTTTTTATCGTGCGACGAGTCGTAATATGAAATTGAAATTGGGTCAGAAAAGAAGTTAAGTTAGATAGAACATGATTCCAGAAGCAAAATTCCATAATACAACAAATGAGTCTTGGGCTTCATTAACATCAGATCTTGGTCGTTAACTGAATGGTAAATATCCTACATTTACGCTTCTTTTCTCTACATAGCAGCAAACATAATGATTGAAAAACTCCTATTTTATGGAAAAATATATATATTAAACCCGGTATTCTTTTCAACTACTGCACTTTTGACAAGAACGCTGTCTAAATCCTCGTTTTGGTTCCGATCCGTTGTTAGCAGTTTTTCATTGGCAACATGTCATTTCTCACTTGGTCTTCATAGTCTTAAGGTTTACCTTCAGATGTGATTTTAATTGGCATTGCATGTTCTCCTTGACAGGAGATGATTTTGACAGGCCTGAAAGTTGAAGCCATGTACGCTGTTTCAGTGGCAGCGTACACCACCAAAGGTGATGGAGCACATAGCAAAGCCAAGATGGTGAAGACCTTTGGAAGGGGTAAGCACACCCAGCTGACTATACATTTCTCAAATGAGTAACTTTCTCTAAATATTGTAAAGGGAATTTTAGCCACTGCAGCAGCAACATTAATTTAAGCACTACAGTTCATTATTAAAACTAACTTTCTACTTCTGCTCTGTCGTTCGCAGTACCAGCCGCCCCATGCCTTTGGGTGCATTCGGGATTAGGTCCATCGGTAGTGCTTCGATGGGCTCCTCCACTGGAATGCGCAGCGTCAGGCACTGATGGCCAGAGGCTCCCTCCGGAAATTCTGGGCTACCGCCTCCAGTTTGGCCTAAAGAATACCTCCCTGGAGACCACCATGGATTTCATCAAAGAGAGAAACTTCACAGTCATAAACCTCTCCCCGGGCTCCTCCTATGTCTTTTTACTCTCTGCGAAAAACCGAGCAGGTTATGGAGATGTAGTACAAAGCCAGATAACGGTACCCATCATCCCACCCTCGGGATATCCCAAAATATCTGATTTTGTAAACGCCACTTGCTGCTCCCTGCAGCTTTCCTGGTTTCCTCTTGACAAAGAGGAGACCAACGGCATTATCACCGAGTACAACATAGCTTACAAGGAGGCTGCAAGCTCCAAAGCCTCTAGCGTTCCCGGCGCTTTTTTATTACCGGCCCCCCGTACCCACCCGCACATGGTCACTCTACCGGCAAGCCATTCTAGCTGCACAATTCTGGGTCTAAATCACAGTACGGCCTACGAGGTGCAGCTCAGAGCCCACAACAAGGCAGGGCCCGGCCCCTTCAGCCCCATTCTGGTGTGCCGAACCCTGGCCTTTGAAACAGGTAGAGTTGGCCTTCGGACCCCGGAACTTCCCTTCATCCAAGCACCGGTTCTCCCCCGCTGGACTCCCCCTTCCCCTAAACACTAAAGTCAATAAAGCTCGAGCCAGTTCTTGTAAATTGAACTCCCTCCACACCCACTCCTGACCTTTCCCTTCTCGCCATATACCCGAGCAATGCTGAAAATGAGTCCGAGGAAGGCGACAAATCCCTCAACCTCCTCCACTCACTCACTTACCTGCATCACCTCCCCTTCACCAATGGGAAGAGGCTGAATGTTAATGGCTGTTTGCTTCAAGAGCACTGCTTATCACATTCCCTCAGGTAAAAGTCAATGCAGGGCATCAATATACAATATCTAATCCCGAAGGTAAGTGAACAAGATGGGATGAAGGGAAAACCCGGGCGATTTGTTTCCGATCCGATAAACTCCACCGACGCGTTATCGGAAGTCTTTGTTGACGTGTGGACTCGGAAAGGGTGACAAACGCAACCTTACACTCGGTGAATGTGGCATGTCACATTCCTGCTTCCGTGCTGTCTACTTTGTTCCTGCCACCATCCACTCTCCTCATCGCCTGTCCATCCTCCTAACCACTTTGTCTCACCTGACTGACACCTTTTTTGCCTTTCCAGGTTCTCAGCGGGGGAGTCAGACTCGTTGCTTGAAATAAAAATGCTCCACTGAGTGCCGTTTTTTTTCCTCCGCTCTTTCAGACGTCCCGAGGAATTTTTCCGTCAATCTGGCCACCAGGACTAGTGTTCTTCTGACGTGGGAGTTCCCAGAGAGCAGCAACCCGTATCGCTTTAGCGTAAGTCCATCATTTAAATTGCCAACATGCTTTTACTGATGAAATTAGTCACCAGCCAGTGAACGGACACAACATTTTACTATGTAGTCCATTGGGCTAGACATCAAATTTACTATCGTAATATGGACCCGGGCTCCCTCACTGTGGAGCAGTAGAACCATGTAATTTCTCCCAGCTATATCACAAAAAGTAAAACTGTCCTGTAATGAACTCTGAAAATCATCAGCTGGAGTATTGTTGCGACTCCAAGTAAAAGTGCATGAAATACAAATTCAAGACGCAGTCCTGTAATCACTCATTAGTTTTAGTCATTACATTTTTGTTTGCTACACTCACACTGGCTTCTACATTAAAGTTTTTACATATTGGCAAAGGAGTGTTACATTAACACCAATTTTTTCATATATTTTCACCAGAAACAACAAAACATTTACTAGTCTTTCATAGGAAAAGCTCTCCAGTGAATGACTAATGCAGAAACCTTTTAGTAATGACGTAAACACATACATGTGTAGATATTTTAAGTCAGTTGAAGACTAATGGACTGTCTTCAAAGGCAAAAGCGACTCCAAATGGATTCATCATTATTAGGATTATCAATACACTCATTATCATTTTACATGCTGACCTAGCTTACTCTTTCTTAAGGTGGAATATAATCGGCAAAAGATGGAGGTGGATGCCCGCTTGAAAAAAGCAGTCATCCCAAACCTCCAACCCGATACCAGCTACGATTTCAAGATCACTGCACCCGAAGGCAACATGGGAGGCCTTCGCCATCGTATCACCGCCAAAACGTCCCCGCCAATAACCATCCGCCGACCCGAGATTGATCACACCCGGGATACGGAAACTACAGTTACCATAATTCTACCATCACTGGAGTCTCGAACACCTGTCAAGTAAGACTGAATTTGTAATGTCTGTCACTCTTTTGTAGAATGCAAGACTTTCCTGACCACACAAGCATTAGTTTTATCTTAAAATGACACTTATCTACCCCTCTTTGATTCTATTTATATTTTTTTTAAGGGAGACTCCTAGCCTGCAGTCATCTTAGGAGCCGATATGTATGTGGACAGCTTTTTGCTTGCTATTATGTCGGTGTGTAGGTTCACATAGACGAGGCGCTCAAGGGAATGTCAACTTTTTATTAAAGCTGGCAGCACATGCAATCTCGCCTATGGCTAACACTACATAATAGACATTTTACCAGGTCTATGGCCACAATGTTTTACGGATGCCTGAGTTCTATAAAATAAAACATAACCCTAGCTGTATTGGAAAGTAGTAGTAGCAGCAGTAGTATCCAGGCTAGTCGATTTTAGCTCTAAGTAACTATTTGTTATAGAGGTAGACTGGGGTCAAGTAATTTTGAAGAAGTAATGCCAGATAATCTGTGATGATATTTTCATGATTAATTATATGCCCCTGCTGTATTGAGAGAGGCACAATGCTAGAATTATTTGTCACTATTTTAGCTGTACACTAAAACTTCATCATCTGAAAAATAGTTTGATGCTCCAAAAGTAGAGTATATTAGAAGTTACTTCATTTGCGGGCTACTTATCCACATTTTATCCATTTTCTCCCCATCGCAAACCAGTATTAGCTCTAGCTTCACTACACTAATGTACATTCTGTGTGGCAATTTGAATCATGTATTTAGAAAGGGTGCTCTAAACTAGATGTGGTAAAATCTATTACAAAAGACACTTAGAAATGTCTCTATAATGTCTTCTGATGAGTCATTCCATGCTTTTTCTTTCCCTCCCTCCTAGGAATATTTACGTTGTTGTGGTTCCACTAAGAAGAGCCCGCGGCGTCATCAGACACCTTAAGAGCCCAGACGAAATGGACCTGGAAGAGGTGCGAAACACACAAAAAATATTGATTTTGAAAGGTTGCGAGGATCCACGAACACCCTCGCAAAAAAACAACACACTTAAATTCCGAGTTAATACAAATACAATATTAGTCATATTCTAAGCATCATTTTTCCTCCTTGCCTTAGCTGTTAAAGGACATCAGTCAAAAGCAGAGAGATTCTCGCCAGCAGAAGCAGGTGGACCTACGCCGTGCCTACATCACGGCTCGCTTCACACCCGCCACCCTACCAGCCTTCTTCACCTTGGGGGACCAGCTGGACTATGGGGGGTTTGAGAACCGTGCTTTGGAGCCTGGGCAGGAATATGTCTTCTTCATCCTGGCTGAACTCAATTCAACAACAGGGGTATGTAAAGCTTACATGTCAGTTTGGTTTTTCTATGTTTTTTTTTTTAATTTTCTCCCGCTTGGTGACCCCCCCTAGACCCCTACCCCCCTCCCACCACTGAGTAGCAAGCTGTCACTAAGCATTGCGATCAATACGGCCTCACAGATGTAACAATAAAATTCACGTCAGTCAAGGTGTAGCCAGCAAGAGGCAATAACCTTCATGTATTTCTATCAACAACACTAATAAAGATTGATTGGCGGCAAGAGAAATTGTTGCCTTTTTGCGACTTATAGAAATGAAAAAGATGTAAATAGTTAGTTCCAGGAATTTGTGTTTTTTGGAGACTATTTAAGCCTCAGGCTGCTCTCTAAATGTCCAATTGAGCAATTAAACACATTTCATTTTGTTACACTTGTACAATCTTAAACGCTTGACTAATTATATTATGTATGCATGGTTTCAAATGTTGCCCAAAAAAAAAGTCATAACACACCAACAGAGAGCGGAGACGCAATAAAATTATATTTCACGCTATTTCCTTTCTAGTTTAAGAACATATTCTAATTAATTAAATTATTTTCAGAGTTGACTGCCTTATCATTTCATCAGAAAGTAATTGGTAATGATTTTTTTAAGTATTTCTCTACGTTATCTCGCATTAAATTGTTAAAAGGTACATTCATATTTAATGTTGAATTGCCATGACAATTCAGAATAATATTAAAAATTCACCAGTCTGAAAGTATCCTATTTTATTGCACTTACATAATGTAACATAGATCTCATTTGTGCAGTATTTGTGAACATTTAACAACTTGGACAACAGTTTTTTTTTATATTAACTGATATTTCACATGCTTTCTTTTTAGCAGAAAATGTACGTGGCCAGCCCTTATACAGATCCAGTGATTGCCCCTGATTCGGACCCCCAGCCTCTGGATGCAGGTGACGGTCTCATCTGGGTGGTGGGACCAGTTCTGGCGGTGGTTTTCATCATCTGCATCGTCATCGCTATTCTACTCTACAAGAAGTAAGTGGAACGAACTGAAGAGTCCCTTGAAAAAAGTGTAACGGTTAATAAATAGCATTTTTTTATAGCTACCACAAAATACATTGCACGTAAAAGTCAAGTCATTATTAACGATACATTTTACTTCAATGAATGTAGATAAACAAACATTTTTGAATGATTAAAAGATTAGTATAGTCCAAAGTTAAATCCAACTTAACTACTTAAACTACATTGACCTTAAAATTCAACCATTATTGTGCAACCACACTATAAAAAATGCCAATTTTTCTACCAAATATAGTGCTTTTACACAACAAAACCATAATTTACGACCAGCTCGGAGTAATATTTCTTCCTAAACTTGCTTAAACCGTGCTTCTTATGAAAAGTGTTCCAGTTTGAAGTGCGTTCAACCTTTATCTTTCGGCATGTCATCCAGCTTTTGAATACTAATGCTGCATATTGATTTTTTTTCTGTCTCTTTCCTTCTTTTTCTATTCCTTAATTATTCCCTTCCCTTCCCGGACTCTTGTTCTACTGGAAACAGCAAACCTGACAGGTACGATTACACCAATGTCAAATTTTTGTATTTATTCTTTTTTTTTTTTTTTTACTTTTAACCTTGTACCCAAGGCAATTACAGAACATAACTCAACATTATGGTACACATTGAATGTCGCATCTGTTCATGTATGTGCACCGAGTCAACAGTGCGAGTGCTAATGACGTGTCAGTGCCGACTCTAATTTTCTCTGGCTGGATTTTGGCGTGTGCTAATTGCTCACTTCGTAATTGCTGTCTGGAGCAGCAAGCGCAAGGAATCGGAGCCAGGAAGCAAGAGTCTTCTGAGTAATGCCGAGATGATGGCCCATCACGCCACAGACCCGGTGGAGATGAGACGAATTAACTTCCAGACTCCAGGTATCAAATACACCTTCCCAAATCTTTGTCTTAGCAAGTGTCACATAATTCTTGCAATTCTGTCATCAGTGACCATAACAACATGTTGAAAACATTAAAACTCCCATAAAATACACAACCCAACATAAAATGGAGCACATCATACAAAAAGAGAAGACATCTTCTTTAGCCTCTGCAAAGAGCAACTTATATTAGTAGTCGGTGTTTTAGAGGTAATGTAATATTCTTGAGTGGTACTATTCTTAACTAAACTAAAGAAAAAACAAGAACTACAAATATATACATGTTTTTTTGTAGCCTGGTAGAAATTATTGCCCATTCATTTATCAGAAAAGATTTCATAGTGATCGAAGGACAAAATTTAGCCTCTGCAAAGAGCAACTAATATTAGTGGGTTATGTTTTAGAGGTAATGTAGTATTCTTCAGTGATAGTATTCTTAACTAAACTCCCCCCAAAAACTACAAATATGTACATGTTTTTTGTAGGCTTGTAGAAATTATTGCCATGTCCATTTATTTATCAGAAGACATTTAAAAGTGATTGAAGTACAAAATTCAACTAGTATCTGAAAAGGTGCAGAATAAAATACTAAAAAAATACTTTGTCCCCGGCCCTTTGGCTGTATTCCAAATTGAAAACTTTCTTGCCTGACATGAATCAACACTACCAACTACGCAAATGAGCTTGTACCCTTGTGGTCATCCTGGCCACCTTCCTCCATGTTGTACAGTCACAGCATTACTACATGAGTCACCAAAACAGGAAAAGAAAAAAAAACTGAAGCATGTCCACCCACGGCAACCCCTCAAAGGAAAATCTACATTCTGGCTCCCTTTTGAATTAACTTATTACGCTAAATGATATGAATCAGGTTGATTCTGAGGGACCTGTGAAGTAACGTCATTGCTTCCTTTGCTTTCTGGTAGATGGGGATTTTTTTTTTTGGTTATGTAGAGCATGGTTTTTGGCAAAAAAACGCATTCTTTTATGAACCACTGATGCACACGGTGTCCTTGTTGAAAATGTGATGCGTTTTTCATGGGCGGGAGCCGAGGAGGAAGGTTTCTGATCTTTTTTCTATGCAAAGTGAAGGGTATACAATCAAGCACTTTAGCCACTCTCTTCCATCATGAGCTTTTTTTTTTCCTTTTTTTTTACTCTGGTGTGACAGCAGCCTTGAAGTGCCCGCTTTTCATCCCGGGAGATTTGTGTCTCCCAGATGCCTTGAAAAGATGAAATTTGCTTCTCGCTGATGATGTCTGAGGTCATTTAAAGCGTGACGGGCGCATTATGTTGCGATTACCTGTGGCTGCTGCCATCGTGTATGAAAATGAAGCTGCCAGACATTTTCTGCCTACATTTGATCGCTGAATCCCAACAATTTTAAATGGAAGCCACGCGTTTTCCGCCAGATGCGAAGAGACACAATTCGGCGAGGTGGCTTCCTTTTTGTTTACGCATGTTCAAACTCGGCTAATTAGTGTTCTGTCTGTGTTTGTTTTGTCGGACCGTCTGCTCCTCTGATGCCACAGCCTGCAATTTATCAAAAGAAAAAAAAAACACAATTTCAAAACAAACACGACTCGCCTCACGTTGCACACGCTCACGTCTCGCCATTGATTTTCCGCCTCGCCCGTCTTCCTTAATGATATGTGATGTTTCTTGGTCACGCAATTATCTTCACATCTTTGTGTGAGTGACGGTGACCCGTGGTAATTTGGATGAAGCGGTGATGACCTTTGACCCCCTCTTTTGCTCTGTCGTACACTTGCTGTCATGCAGGAATGATGAGCCATCCTCCGATTCCCATCAACGAGCTGGCTGAGCATATTGAACTGATGAAAGCTAACGACAATCTCCGACTTTCACAAGAATATGAGGTGAGATACTCTTTTATTATTTTTTTTTTCTGTGGGAATGAATGAATATGCTCCTTTTTTTTGTTACTCTTATCCGGGACAAAATACTGAGGATGTTTCCAACTTATAAATTGAAGTCAAATTATACTCAAGTTGAACAAATGTTCCTTAGCTCCTCCCAGGCAAAATGGATTGGACATTTTGCAACAAAACTGGTATACAAAGAGATAGATATTCATAAAATGTGTTTATATTTATTATATGAATTATAAGCTTGATCGGAATTAGAAAATAGTTTGTGAATATATGATATTTTGAATATTTTAAAGGGATTGAGGTCTTTCCGATGGAAATTTGATTCCTAACGTGAGGGATGGATCATGTCGATTTTTGTAATCCAATCAGTGCGCATGAAAACACAACTTTTTGGAACAAACTGTCGTTTCAGTGTCTGTTCACCAGTGTGCACCAGTAAGACTGAATTGATTTGTTTCTGAAACCAACAGGTTTCTAGACATATTAAAATAACTTACCATTATTGAAAGGCATTAGAAAAAAATATGCAAAATAACGTTTAAAAAATTTGGGGGTACAAAGAAGTTGCTACAACTTGGATTCTACCACAACTTCCAATATATTTGATCAATCTGCACATTTCCAATTAATAATAATGAATATTTAATTTGTTCTGAGCAAAAGTATGATGCCTACACATACAAATCCTAATTGGATCAATATTTTTAGTGTCCATGAAAATAATATACATCCAATCATAAGTATAATCCCACCAGTTTAATGATTTCCATTTCCAGAAAAATGTGTCTATCACATCTTTTAAAAGTCTGAGCACTAAGGCGCTCTAAATAGCTTCAGTCCACTCAATACCTGAAAAAAAGATTCTCAAGTGCCTAACTTCAATTTTGAACTGCATAACTTAACAAGTCTTTTCAGGAATCTACATTTTCAAGTGTACCAATTGGTTTGTTTCTCAAAGAAAAGTGATTTTTTTTCCTTTTAAAATTTATTCTGCGCATACTATCATCTCACATTTCACACTATGATGGTAACCAAAAAGAAAATACAGGCACCCTGAGATATAAAACAACATAAATGTTATTGCACTTAGTAAACTACAGATGAATGCACTCTGATTGTTCCAGTCCATGGGTGGTGTTAAGCCTTTTAAGCAATCCCCTCATAAAGCTATCGTCTATTTAACGTGTATCCCTACGTGCACGAAAGCTCATGATTTATTCAGTGGCGCATTTTAGAAACGCTGCTAGTTTTCCAAGCCAGTTATTATTCCACATCAAACAATAGCAAACGCCAATGTTATCATGTGCATTGTGTTTTCTGGTTCACAGTCCATTGACCCTGGGCAGCAATTCACCTGGGAGCATTCCAACCTGGAGGTCAACAAGCCCAAAAACCGCTACGCTAATGTAATAGCGTACGATCACACCAGAGTCATCTTGGCTCCCATTGAAGGTAAGAACAAGTTGGCAGAATGGAGGATGTTGAAGGGATTGGAGCGCTGAAGAGACAAGCTGACGGATGGAAAGTCAAATTGCAGACACGGCTCTTCAGCCAAACAAGCTTGTTTCCGATGCAACCACGGGCCAGATTTAATGTGCAATTCATGAGCGTACAGTGGTTGGCTTCTCCGCCACCGATTCCTCACAACAAAGATGTCAAACACATTTTCGTCACCGATGCCCTCACGGCGCTGCGTGAAAAAAAAAGAATGAAACGGAATGTGTTTTCTCAGACCTCCTTTTTCATTTTGTAAGAAAAACATATTCATACTGAATATGTGAAGGATCTGGGAATGATGATTTAGGTATTTTGCATTGGGGAAGGGTTCTCCACAATATTAGACAATGATGCAAAAGAAGGAAAGAGAACCTTTATATATTATAAGTAATGTGCAATTTTTTGGAATTATTCATCTTTGTAGCATAGGGCAGCCAAAAGGTTTGAGTTCAACTTATTCTAAGAATTTTATTGACAAAATGGTAATTTCTGGCAACAGTTTAACGTGAAAAAAGCAAAAATAGTGTTTTCTCTTTGACCACATCAGATAAAATTCATTTTGTTCAGTTTTATGAATAGATTAAAAGATATAGTACATGCAAAACCAGTTTTGCACAAAAGAGAAAGGCAATACTCCCAGAAGAGAATTCAGTTGACAATAATATGATGCAACTCATTTGTGATAAATGCATAGCCACGGAATGAACTCATTACTGGAAGAACTGAAATACAATATGAAGGTGTAGCTATATTAACAGTAAAGCAAATAGAATGCATCATAGATAATTACAGTCCATAATATTCACTGGAAAATAAAATACATGCATGAGATGTAAACAAAGATGTCATCTATTTGTAAACCAATTGACAGCCAAAATCCAAAGTGGTCCCTAAAGAAACCATAAAAAAATGACTTTAACACATTTCGCATCCCTATTTGACAAATCCGATAAGGATTTTCTCAGGACAGCTTGAATCACACACGATAGATTATATTTACTAGCGGGTATTAATCATGTCAAGTCACGGACGGGTGGATGGACTACACAGTTTGCCCTTAAGACAGAGTACAGACAAGCTGAAATGCTCCTCCAATGTGTCTTGTTTGAAGGTGTCTTGGGAAGCGACTACATCAACGCCAATTACATTGACGGCTACAGAAAGCAGAATGCTTACATCGCCACCCAGGGACCACTAGCGGAGACGTTTGGTGACTTCTGGAGAATGGTGTGGGAGCAACGGGCCGCCTCTGTTGTCATGATGACACGCTTAGAAGAAAAATCACGGGTAGGCTTTCTCTCAAACACATACACACAAGCCAATGCTATTTTTTGGGGTAAAAAATCATCTCTGATATGGCCAAGGGAATACATTTGACCATAGTTTTGAGCACACTACAAATTTGGTCATTTTGAAAAACCCATTAGGAGACTGTGTGGGTGTGTGGGTGTGTATGTTAACAAGTAAATGCCTATAAAAAGTCCTGCTAAACCATAATATGTGAACATTCAGGAAATACTGTACCTTTTCAGTTATCTGCATTGAGAATTTGGACAATCCAATTCAATGTCTTTTGTTTATTTTTTGTAGATAAAGTGTGACCAATACTGGCCAAATCGAGGTACAGACACATATGGAACAATTCAAGTAACCCTGCTGGACACAATGGAGCTGGCCACATTCTGCGTTCGCACCTTCTCCCTTCATAAGGTAATCAATCTTGCCGTCCAATGACCTCCTGCAATTTCCTTTTCTTTAATCTACACTCATATCTGCATACATTTAATAAAAAGGCATTAGTCAGAAGCAAAAAAAAATACGATCTGGATATTGATGAGAAGCCTCATAACGCAACCAGTTGGCAGAAAAGATTAGATTGAAATGGCTAGATCCATTTTTTTATTCATTTTCTCCACCGCTTATCCTCACAAGGCTCACGGGGGGTGCTGGAGCTTATCCCAGCTAATCATGGACACCCTGAATCGGTAAAAGAAAAGAAAAGGGGGAAAAACACTTTGCCTTTTTGTGACTTATTACTTTGCATTTATTTGCTCTAAAAATAAAGGATATTTTAGCTTAGACGTCACAACGAGTCAAAGCAGGCCAGTGCCCGTCTCTCGGGGTATGGGATTTGACCACTGCTCGACGAACTCGTAGCCGGCCACCACACTAGCCTCTGTCTCTTTGGCCTACTTGCAAACATAGAAACTAGGCCAACAGTGGCTTTTAAGTATGCTATTACTTTTTGATATTAAAAGTGTTTCGGAGAATGTATTTGGAAACGGACAAAATAGGAGGTGTTAAACCAAGCACTCATTCAGTACTTTTTGAGAAATTTTCTTCATTTCAATTTGGGAACGGTGTCCAACAATCAATAAAAACACGTTTTTTTTAAGCCTTTCTACACCATTCTATGCATGAGCCTAGTTGGGCTTATTTTGACAATTTTGTTCTTCTGGAAAAGACTAGTTAACAGAAAAAAATATATACCCAGTGTGGGACATTTTGTGGAAATTTTCCTTTGAGCACAAAAATCAGTCAAAGTGCTCTAAAATGGTCGGCTGTTTTGTCACATTTTCTTACATTTATTTGGCATCAGAGTGGTAGCAGCGAACGAAGAGAAGTGCGTCAATTCCAATTCACCGCCTGGCCAGATCACGGCGTTCCAGAGTACCCCACCCCGTTCCTCAACTTCCTACGCAGGGTCAAGGCCTGCAACCCCCCGGACGCCGGCCCCATAATCGCCCACTGCAGGTACCCGCACGGACACGTTAAAAAAGTCGGACCCCTCTTGACATTTCTCTCCTCCCGCCAAGCGCCGGCGTGGGCCGCACCGGCTGCTTCATCGTCATCGACGGCATGCTGGAGCGCATCCGACACGAGCGGACGGCCGACATCTACGGTCACGTCACCCTGATGCGCTCGCAGAGGAATTACATGGTGCAAACGGAGGACCAGTACAGCTTCATTCACGAGGCCCTGCTGGAAGCCGTGGCTTGTGGGAACACGGAGGTGGCGGCCAGGAGTCTCTACTCGTACATGCAGAAGCTGGCTAAAGTGGAGAGTGGAGAACATGTCACAGGCATGGAGCTGGAGTTTAAGGTACGTAATGTCATATTTAAAAAAAAAACAACACTTAGGGTCCAATTTGGTTTCATTTTATTCAAATGAATGAAGTCAAACATGAACTTTTTGGAGAATTTGCTTGGGGATGTTTTGGTCTACGGTAAGTCACTTTCTGTACATTTTGCATCATCATCCGTTGATTTTTTTTTTTAGGGCTAGACGTCTAATTCCTTATGAAAAATGTATATATCAAGGAGTGGCCTTAAAAGGAATGTTATGATTGTTTGCTATTTTTCAGTTTTTTTGTGCAGTTAAGCTTTTTTTATCTTTTGTATTTTTATAGTTGGCCTTTGTAGCATATTTTAACACGTTTTCCGTATTAGTTTTTTTGTTCAGTTTTATTTTTTTTTATGTTTTCAGGTTTTTGCTGACATTGTTTTCTTTGCATTAGTTTCATGGCATCATTCTCCTTGGTTACTTTTTTGTAGAATTTGGACCTTTTTCTGTTCACTTACTGTTAATATCAGCTATTTTTATCCCCATTGTAAATGAATGGGTGCAGTGCAAAAAATAGGGCATCTTTAGCAAAAACTATATACCTTGATCTCCTAAATTTTTTTTACATGTAAAAATGTGACTTTAATATAAAAGGGCAAATAGATACATTGAAAAATTAGATGTTTTTTCCATTGGCTTGGGCAATGCCAAAAAATTCCCAATAGATTTTGAGGAGAACTTTGCAAAGTATATCCCGATAACGATTTTATTGTAGCTTGTTTTTCAGCATTTTTATTGACTTTAAATATTTCTCTCGTCACAGCGACTGGCCAACACCAAAGCCCACACGTCCCGCTTCGTCACCGCCAACCTCCCCTCCAACAAATTCAAGAACCGACTGGTCAACATCATGCCCTACGAGACCACTCGCGTGTGTCTCCAGCCAATCCGAGGCCTGGAGGGTTCCGATTACATCAACGCCAGCTACATCGACGGTTACAGGTATGCTTTACTTGAAGGGAAACATTAATAGGAGGCGGCCTGGCGTCCTCTGACGATGGCTTGACGAGTAAACGGATGGGAAAGCTTTTCACCACAGTGCTTGCGCCTGTCACATCCCGTCAGATCCGCTCTTACGGCGTATACACGTCCTATGCACGTCTTGTACTGGCTGTTCATGTCTAAAGATTGAGGGCCAAGATGATTCAGGCGTCCAGAATGATTGGACACTCACTTTGACTCGTCCACTTTTGGAGAAATGCTGTGCTTTTAAAAAATAATAATAGTAAAATTAAAAGTACCCTTAGAATGTACACTAATTATTTGCAATATAAGGTACAATTAGGGAATCTAACTAACTCTTTTGCTAGAGCAAGGCTTAAAAATGCTAGAAATTATAAGAAGTTCATGTTTTTGTTAACTTTGTTCTTGTTTTTATGGAGATTATAGAATTATGGTATGGATAAGTGTATTGTATTCAGAGAAAAAATAATATTGATCTTCAAAAATGTCTTCTTTTGACACTTTGGGGTATTGCATTATTTAACATGTGTAAATATTTGAATTTTTTTCCAATATGATAAAGACTTATGACTTTTAACAGGTTTTTCTTAGATTTTTTAATGTATTCTATTATATTCCATTTTTTTAAATCTAAAATGTACAATTATTTTGATTTGCTTTATTTTATATTCAGTATGTAGCCTGTGGTGATTATTTTTAGTGTATGTTTACATTATATCATAATACCTTTATGAAATATTATAAGGACATTTAAAATATGGAATATTACTACTTTAGGAATATAATCTTGCAACTTTTTTTTTTTTTTACTGAACTCAGTCCCATTCTACTTCTGTATTTAAATGTTGGTTATTATACTAGTACCTGAAAAGCCAATTACTGAAACATTTGAGCATGAGCACTCTATAAGATTGTTCCTTGTCGATTTGTAGGCAGCAGAAAGGCTACATCGCCACCCAGGGGCCGCTGGCAGAGACCACCGAGGACTTCTGGCGGATGCTGTGGGAGCACAATTCAACTATTGTTGTCATGCTGACTAAACTGAGAGAGATGGGCCGGGTAAGAATATCTCCAAGTATACAAACACTGTAGTGCAACTATTTTTCCATTTTTTTCCCCCCACACGCTGATTCAGTGAGTTTTTAAGACTCTCAGAACAACAAGATCACTCCACAAAAAAAATCTGTCACTAATGGGCGCTCATTAGTGTTTACACACTAACGGGATCCAAAACAAGAGTCAGCAATTTCACCTTTAAAAACATAATTGAGCATTACTGTTTTGATGGACACATTTTGGAAATAGTCCATTTTGCATGTTACTCTACCTTGATTTATTTATTTGTTTTTTAAGGAGAGTTAACTTGCTCTTTAGTTACATTTTCTATTTGGCTTCATTCAAATGGTAAAAAAAACAGTTAATTTTTCTTGTATAATTTTCAAAGCTATTTCCCCTTAAATACATACTACATATACAAATATACATTTATAAACCATTTTATTAAGAACCATGCAGGATAAGTTTGCATACATTTTTCCAGGTAGAATTATTTCTATTTTTGTAGTTGACACAAAATTAGCAAGCCAGAAGTCACTTAATCTTTTTATATTTTTATACTACTTAGTATTTATATAGTTGTTTTTTTACTGGGTAAACACAGTTTGTGGATTAGCACCACCAATTTTGTTATACCCAGCTGTATATAATGACAATAAAGGCTTTTGATTTTTTTATTTTAAAATATTTAAATAATAGCTCTATATACACTCCAAAATATATAGTATTAATACTCATGTTTATTTCCTACCTCAGGAGAAATGTCACCAGTACTGGCCCGCTGAGCGCTCTGCCCGTTACCAATACTTTGTCGTGGACCCCATGGCCGAGTACAACATGCCCCAGTACATTCTGCGGGAGTTCAAAGTAACCGATGCCAGGGTAAGTCCATGTTTCACTTCTCCTTTTACATGTTGACTATGGCATACTCCATCCAACCTATCAACCGTGTCTTATCGACCCATGGGCGCTCATTTGTATGTAAACGCGCGTAGCCACAACAAGCCACCTGAGATTACTCATTCGTCGGTCATGCGACGATAGATGACAGCTCAGGTGTGTTTGGGTCATTGATAACTCCGGTTAAGCCTGTCCTACCCGGGCGCCACTTGGACAGATGCTCTATTGATCTCCATTAAAGAGGAGGCAGAAAGGCTGAGCGCTGGAGAAAAGATGTTATTGCCTTCAGTGTGGCTGACAAAAGCAGACGTTTGGACTGACGATCTTGCTCGGGTCAGATAGCTGTAATCATTAGAAGCCAAAAAAAGGTAATTGCCAGTCGTTGGATGGCGCAACAGTTGGCGTGATGAGAAATCCCTATTTAGTCGTGATAGGTGGGGTTTCTGTTTCCTCAATGGGAAATTCTTTGCTTTCACACTTGAGTGGAAAAAAGGAGTCGCCGGGCAGAGAAAAATTAATCATAGGATTACGGGTAATTTGATCACATTAAACACTGTTAGATGTATTTGGACACATTTATCAACAAGGCTGACATCTGTTCCATTACTCAAAAGCAATTTGAGTGCACCCAATTTACAGCTTCATCTTTAGTGATTCACATTCATGGGGGATTGCTTTCATTTCCGCTCTTTTAGATTGCGCTCCACCTTTTTTTTTTTTTACAATGAGGAATTGAGAGCTCAAAAGGGTCCGACGGGGTCCGACAAACTGCAATTGGAATTCAGGTGCTTTGGTTGAGCTGTTTTTTTTTTCAATGTCTCAGAGCAGGGGTCACTTGAGGGCACCAATCCAGTCTTTTTTCCACGTATCCCTCCTCCAATTCAAGCTGTCTAAGAATCCTGATAAAATCATCATCTAATCCTCAATTTAATTCTATTATGATGAAATCCCTTTACAGTCTGTTGTAATATTTGATCTCATGACCCAAAAACTTCATCAACCTTAAGTTATATTGTAAACACTGCACGTTTCATAATCAACTCCCTCTATTTCTTCTTGAATTATTATAAAATTCCTGTCTGACCTATAACATTTGACCCCATCACCTTATAATAACATTATTTTTGTCCCCCAAAATAATCTCTAAAGTTGACTTTTTAGCTCCACCTTCCTTAAAATACTCTACCAAACCCTAACTCTCTAAACATGATTTTTTTCCCCCTCTACTTTCAGGACGGCCAATCCCGAACAGTCCGCCAGTTCCAGTTCACCGACTGGCCCGAACAAGGTGTGCCTAAATCTGGCGAAGGCTTCATCGATTTCATTGGTCAAGTTCACAAAACTAAAGAGCAGTTTGGACAAGATGGACCAATCAGTGTTCACTGCAGGTAATAAAAAACATTTTATCCTCTCTGTTGACCAATCCACTGTCTCCTGGGCTCCTATAAACATTTTTTTGTTCTTTTTTGTAGTGCTGGCGTTGGTCGGACAGGGGTCTTCATCACTCTGAGCATTGTACTGGAGAGAATGCGCTATGAAGGAGCAGTGGACATCTTCCAGACTGTCAAAATGTTGAGGACACAAAGACCGGCAATGGTGCAGACTGAGGTGCGTCTATATCATTTTCCATTCATTTCATCTTATTTTTGCAGTGGGTGTTTTTCATCTGAATGAAGCAAGCTGGTTCTTAGGCAAAGATAACACAAATAAGATAATGTCTTCTCTCAATTCAGTAGAAATCATCCAAAAACCAAGGATGGATCTTTACAAAGAGGTTTTAATCCTCACCAAACCCACACAAATTATTCCACAAACATATTTGCCACAGATATTCCCTAGGAATGATTTAAACTGCAACGTTTTGATATTTTCAGTCACTTCTATCAACAGGTATGAAACATTAATGGTATCTTTTGTTTTACCAACAAGAGCATCTCAGGTAAACCTTTTTAGATTAGATTAGAACTTTATTTAATCCCATATTTGGGAAATTTCCTTGGTTCCAGTAGCAAGACAGACACAGAAGACATTGTAGACCTAGTTAAAAAAACTGGAGCCACACACACACACACTCAGTAAATATGTAGAAAATAGCAAAATAGTTGCATTTTGTGATCATTTAAAAAGGCTCACAAGGCAGGGATGCACCATTTTGGATATTAGATGAACTTTTTGACTGTAATTCCATATTAATAGTAAATAACAGTAAATTGGAAAGTTTTAGGAATCTTATTTGACCAGACGCTATGACATTCATAGAGTATACTATCTACCAAAGCAGCCTAGAAATGACAAAAACCGGAAAACATACTTCAACAAAAAACTGACCAAAACATCCCAGGCCTAACACAAAATCCTATTTTATTCTAATGTCAAACCCAATATTCTTAAAAGATCAATTGAGGAAAAAAAAGATTCTTATCCATTTTCTGTAAATGGATGTCATTGACCGAGTTAAAAATAATTATTTTTGCGCAGGATGAATACCAGTTCTGCTACCAAGCCGCTCTGGAATACTTGGGTAGCTTCGACCACTATGCAACATAAGCGAAGGCACACCTTGAAAAAAAAGATGACGAAAAGACAACGAGGAAAAAAACTCGGCACCAACAAGGACAAAACCCAACCCCCCTCCGACCAATCCGTCCGACGACAGCCGCACTCTTTCTCACCGAAGAGTGGCACCAGACTCTCCATGTGTAATCCATATACTTACCTCAGTGTTCCAAGTGTGAAGGACGTATCATAATACATATGTGTCGTGGTCAGCTATCTCCGATACCAGTGAAATACAGGAACAGGAATTTATTATTCTCTCTGTGTATAAAATGCTAAAAAAAAACACACACACACATACACACACAAAGAGCCTGGATATTTGCTGCACCCTTAATGGGCTTTTTATCCTCAACTTTGTATCTATTGGTTCGGTGTGCTCGTGGGTTACAAGAGTGCAAAGGTCAACGTTTCTAGGTGTAAGTGACTTTCTTTTAAAAGGCGTCTGCCCATCTTTACCACAGCGAGTGGTGGGCTTGTAGTAGAGACCGAGCCGACGTTCCCAGTGCCAACACGGACGGGCCAAGCCACTGTGGCCCACCAACAGGAATTGTGAGACTCTGATGAATATTCCGGACAGGGCTGGCCGCCATCGTCCGTCCAGCGGCGCCTTCGATAAAAGCTTGCTTGCCGTTCGCTTGTAGTGCTCCTTTATATTCCTCTCCTTCTTCTTCACGCCGAGCTCAACTCCGTCACCTCCGATGGGGGGGTTTGTCGGAGTTGAAAAGACTATTTGGTCTCATGTTTTGTAGGCGTGTGCTTAGTTTTTTTTTAATTGAAGTTATTTGTATCATTGCCTTATGCTTTTTTTGTTGTTGGTGTGTTTTAACATGCTGCTTTGCTCACACGCTACCGTTTTATTGTCGTATGCCATCTTAAAATGAGGATGAAAGACCCTAAATAATCAGTGTCTGATTACGTCGGGATGTTGATGTTTGGGAGAAAGGAAATGATTGGGTTGCGGGCAAGAAATGCCCTGAGATATGAGTGATTTGACTTATGAGGGATTTTTAGGGTTATGTATTCAGTTAGTAGCCTGTTTGTCTTTGTCTTTTTGTGTTTAATTCAAGAATGGATAAAGGGATCATCCTCAAATTTGCAGGATATGTTTGCAATAGGCAACGGAGGTCTTATGAGGTCAAAGGTCGCTGAGGTCAGAAATGGATTTTTTCCGATAACTCGAGAATAAATCAAGGGATTATTCAATTTGCGGTAATATATAATGGTAGTGTGTCTTAAATTGGGGGTCATTGGGTCAAAGTTCATTTGTTGGAAATTGTGTTTTGACTTAAGAGCGTACAAACTCATATCTCAAGGCACTGCCGTATTCACTCCCTCTAAAAATTCCATGTACAGAAGATCCCGAAACGACCGACGTTTCTCCTTGCCGCTTGATATGAATTTGTCCCGATAATCATGAGCTAATCCCACGTGGTGACTGAGCAGCACAGCAAAGCAAAGAGATTTAGCCCAATTTTGTACATAACGGTCCAACGATGCGGCCGAGCGAGCACAAGATATAACGGCGGGATTGGATGTGATGTAGTTCTTAATGTCGCAAAACAAGCCTTATCGTGTCATATTTATTTCATCTGTTTTTTTTTTCAAACAAGATATTTATGAATCTATTTTGTTACGCTTCGATTTTGGTTGTCGATTTGAAGTATCTAGCTAGAAACTATAACCCAGACATGTTTTTTGTGGTGTTTTCTGCTTCTTTTATTGTTTTTTTTACTCGCTCTGTTACAAAGTATGCCCTCTGTGTAGGGTCCTCTTTGATACTAATCACTGATGTCCAGCTGTTAGCTAGAATTGTATTTTAACTGAAGTTAAAAATGGCGGCGATGACCTTTCGATGTCCCCTCCCGTTGGACCTCCGTAGCGACAAAAAGGGGGGTGGGAAGCCTAGCCAGGAAGTCAAAGGGCATCAGGGGTTAACGCTCAGATGTACTAGTTTGCTAAAGCACACGGTAGCAAGTGTATTTCTTTGGACAGACGCGGCTACACACTTTACTCGCCCTTCATTCTTCAAACTTATTCCAATATGAAGTCGATGTGAGGTCTAGAAGTCTTGACGGTGTGTGACATATATAGAAATATGTAATTCCTTCGCTTTCTAACCAATTGTTGTGTCAAAAGAACTACTGTGGATGATGCACACACAAGACATGATGACGGTGAGATCAAATGTGTCCAGGGCCATCCTCCTCTTCCTCCTCCTCTTCCTATTCCTCCTCCTCCTCTTCCTCCTCCTCCTCCTCCACCTCTGTACCTGTTCTTTCCTTTTCCGGACATAGATGTAGATATAATATCTTGACTTTGTATTAAAAGCAGATGATTGGATATACAGTATAATGGAACTGCATTTGTTTCTCCTTTTATTTTTTATTTTTTGCAGGGGTCCTTCGTGTGTTTGGCCGCTAGGAGGAGACAAAGATACATGCCATTCATTTATTTTCTGTACTATTCCGTTTATTCTTTCTAGGAGGGTGCTGAAGCCTATTTTTTTTAAATTGCAGTCAAACTTTATAGCATGGGGGGTCCTACAAGACAGTGTTAAACTCCAATGTCCTTACATTTGCATTTTTATGACACTTGTCATTGATTATGGGCCAATGTAGTGATTTGTTAAGCACAATGGAATCTAAGTCAATCAAAATGCAATATATAAGTGTAATTTTGATATGCTCTTATTCTTTTGAAATCATCAAACATGTTTTATTACTCCAGGTCAGTGGCGTGAATCCGATTCCGCAGAAGGCCGAATTGGGTCCTGCCTGGTCTTTGTTCCAACTCATCCAGCACAAACAGTTGAACCAATGAAGTGCTTTCTGACATTAGTAGCACCTGAGTCTCATCAACTGATAACATTTGCAGAAGCTTGTTCAGTTTGAATGAAAACCTGCACCATGTGGACCTTTGAGGATTGCTTTAACACTCCTGCTCTAGGTAATCTGATGTTTATTTTATTTACCCGTGCCCATACTTTTGTATAAATTCGATCCAAGGCTTTTGAATCAATTTGTTGCAGGATATGGTGTCATTATCTCCAAAAAAGTATTGAACATTCTGAAATGTTTGGCTGGAGCCCCGCCCCTTTCCGGCCCATAGATATTTTTCTAGATCTGAAACTGCTTAATAAGATTAAAGTAAATAACAACAGATAGAAATATCAATAATCTAATAAAACGGCTTGTTTTTTTGGTGTTATTTTTAACTCTTGGCTACCATTGACTGCTTTAGATGTCTAATCCACTTAAAATCCAGTTTTAATGGATTGGATATAGTGCTCTCCCTATTTTAATCAGCTACTATTTTCATTTCCTTTAACTTTTTGAGGTGATCATTACTCATTAGTTGTACTTTTTCTGGAGTATTGGAAGTGGTTTTCTATAGACATCATCAGGTTTGGCAGTGTTGTCACGTCTTTCTTGAACACTCCTGTGAGAACAATACAAAATTGTTTTGGTTCTTTCAACCGAAGATAATGACATCTCTAGTTTCCTCATTCATCCAGGAACTTAACTTCATTATGTGCCAGGTGATTATTTACTGGCATGCGTATCAAGTTGTAAAGATGTTGTCATGGTGGAAATTACAGGGTCAACAGAATAGTATAATTTTGGCAGTTTGATTTGGGAAGTGCTAAAAAAACATGTGTACTACAGGTTTAAATGTGGCTACTGGTTTTTTTTTAAATGTTGTTATTGGATTTTGTTATATAAAGATATCATTTAGGATTTCTTTTTAATGCCAAACGTGAAGAACAAGTTTTTTTTAAGATTAAATGTGGCGTAAACACTGCATGAATAAAAACATTTGGGCTGATAATCTAATTAAATAAAGAATTGTAAAGACTTTGGAATGCCAGACGTCTGATTAGAGACAGGCCGGCATCAACATTGCGATTGTCGATAAGAGGAAAATTCAAATGATGTCATCTGGGATTTTGTTTTTTAAATTAGTATTATTTTTTTTTTCAATAGACTTTCCACAAAGCTCAAAATAACTGCAGTGATGTCACTTCAAAGATAGTCTAAAATAAAGTTTGGGGAATGTTGGTATTTTTCCATTATATTATAATTTTTAGTTTAAAAAAACTGCCAAGGGGAGCTGAATAAAAAATAAAAAGGTTTTATTTTATTTTAATTATTATTAGTTAATATTGTGTACCTACATATTAATAATTATGTTCATAGTATTTCATTTAAAACTTTCTGATGATTTAATGTATTCATACACAAAAACATCTGTTGTGTTATCTGGATTACACATGTTTAATTTTTAATGTAGTGTTTAAAAGCAATGATTAAAGATTTATGTATGTGGGAGTGCCACTAAAAATACACTCAAACGCTAGTTTAATTCCGTAATGAAATGGCGTTATTGTTGTAATTTCCTCCTTTGATCAAGAGATACGAATTAACGACATTCTAACTAACGTCTGCCGGTTGCTTGCTAAGCTGGTTACGCTCACATGACTTCTGTCTCGTAACCATTAGCAACCGTTACCTGGGTCAGGAATGATATCACCAGCTACAATTGGTTGGCTTTAAATAAAGCCCCGCCCTCCCTCATAGCTGATTGGCTGATGCCTCCTGAGGTGTGCGCACCCCCCTTTTTTTTTTTTTTTTTAGAATGCCATGCCTCACTGTGACTTGAAGAAATTAAAACATGGACAGGTGTTTTGTTTTTGTAAACGCTTTGAAATTTTAAACAGTTTGGGATGAATTATCAGAGTATGTGAGTGCATTTCTACGTTTTGTGTTTCTAGAATGAATTTCAAGAACAGGAAGTTTTCTTTGGACAGTTCGGTGTAAGTATTTTTTATTTTCATAAGTAAGTTCCTTTCTCTTTTGTCTTGACGTTCCTGTAATTGCAACTGTTGGGCGTCAAAGAATACTAACTTTTATTTAGGTGCTATTTTTTACTGTGCAATTTAACTAGAATTTAGTATAGATTGTATTTTCCAATATTTGATATTTACATGGTCATACAAGGATATTTGTACCTTTTTTGTCCTGCTTTTGAAGACAGGGACCTAATACGCAACTTTGTGTAGTATTTTATTATGGGTTATGGTCATATTTACTGGAGAGCTGAGCATTTTTTTTTAAGGTTAAAATTGCTGTTAAAAGGTTAAGAACGACTGCAATAGATGTGCACGTAGTACTCGGAAGCTGAAAGTGAAACTCAATTGCAAATCAAACTAAGGTTGAGATAGAATCAGACAAATATTCCAAATGTTTAGAAAATCGCATTTTTAATCTGTGACTATTCAAAAAGTAATGGGCGACATTTTTCAGTCTCGTGTTTTTACATTTTTTATAGGCCAATACCTTTAAAACTGATAGATAACCAATCAGTTACCAATCTGACTATGATATGTTTAACAGATATATTTTTACATTTCTTAATGTTGACTTCATTTTTTTAACCTATAGGCTGCAACTTCAATCTCAACTTCAACACTCCAATCTTTTTTGGGCTAACTACATATAATTATATGAAAATGACGTAAAACTATTTATTATTCAAACAAGTTTTAGCCAGTAATGAAAAAGTCTGATTGTATGTTAGTGTAAATATTGGCCAATATCTTCATTTTACTAAAGAATGCTAAATCAACTTCAAAGTCATCTAAAGTTCATTATAAAATAATAATAATCGGCTCCCATTGACAAGACATCCAATCAATTTGAAGTGGGAAGACTGAATATTCATTTATACACTGCCACCTTCCCACTTCAAATGAATTGGACGGCGACTGGAATGAAACTAGTACATCCACTGTTAAAGAGGACCAGTGATTTTGGATGATTTCACTACATTTGCAAATTTTTTTCTGGTCAGCTGTCAGGATGCAAATGGCCGCTTCAGCAGCCGCCGAGGCTCCAGCCACCGAATCATCAGGAAACACGCATCAAGTCTTGGGGATGGCGCGGTGGAAACCCAGGAAGTAAATCACAACCTCAACGGCAACCTAACCCACAGGTTGACTCCCTGCACCTTTTGTTGGCCTCAAATTATTGCAGTGATTCACATAATGACATGTCATGATTCCTTTGTTTTTGGCCTTCCTTCTTTCTTCAGAGAGAAAACAGCAGCTGAGGAGAACACTGATCGGCTAGATGGGCTCGTCAGCACAAACGTACTTCCTCTTTCTTTTTAATCATATTTTGGGGAGTCTACAAACATGATGTTTTCAAATTTTGGCTTTATTATACACTTATGGGACATTTTATTAGGCACACCTAAAAAAAACTCAAATTCACGGTACTAATTGGCAACAAAAAAGTGTTAAATACTAACTATAAAACAGTATAGTCTTTTGGTACCACAGAGTATTAGAGAGAATATAGTCATAGTAGTATTTGGACTCCAAACTAGTAGATGAATAAAATTATAATCCTGATTATTAGGAATTTAAAGCCGTAATCCTATGTAATTTTGGATGATAATATATGAAAAAAAGTAGTAGTGTGACGTAATATCATAAGAAAAAGTTTTAATTTGGTGCCTTTTTTTATATAAGGGTTAGGTTAGGGGTTAGGGTTAGGGTTAGAGTTTGGCTAGGGTTAGGGTTTGACTAGGGTTAGGGTTTGACTAGGGTTAAGGAAACAAAGCCAGACAAAATAGCAACCATTTCCTTACAACTGAAAGTAGTGGATTGGCAGTTGGCACATTAACACACAGCAAATATGCCGACAGCGTCTGAGACTATTTAGATGCCAGAATACATATAATTGGCTAAATGTTTCTTCGTTCAAAACTTTTTGAATGAATGAAATGTAAATGAAAAACTTTCTTTACCTTTTCATTTCAGAGTTTCCAGAAACACAATAAAACCTTTCACAGATTGTTTCAAGAAATACCTGAAGGAGAGAATCTGACACACAGTAAGTGCTGGATAAATACATTTTAAGGACATTCATTCTTCAAAATTCATAATTATTCATACAATTAAATAAAATAAAAGTATACTAGTGTATTTAATCAATTTATTTCATTCTTGCAACACAGTCATGTTCAAATTTGTCTTTTAAAAAGACTCACTTTTTTTCAGGTATTACTACAATACAACCCAATTAGTGATATGCAATACAATTGGCATTTAATTTTAAATAAATGTTTTGAAAAAGTATTCAAGTTGCTACATTACTAAGTAATTCATTTGTGTGTGTGTTTCCGTCCAATAGCTTTCAGTTGCGCACTGCAGAAGGAAGTTCTTTATCAAGGAAAGCTCTTCATTTCGGAAAATCACGTGTGTTTCTTCTCGGCGGTGCTGCTCAAAGAGACCAAGGTCAGCCATCAAGATTGAAAAGTGTTTAGCCACGCATACCAGTGGCTATTTCTTAAATAAGGTTGTAAATGTTTGCAGGTTGTCGTCCCTACATCCAGCATCCAGGAGGTGAAGAAACACAGTTCAGCTTTGTCCGTGCTGTCCATACAAACTCTTAATGATGAGAAGGTCAGACAATTTTTCCATTTTTCCATTTTATTAGCAACTAGAGGAACACTCCATCTCAAAGACAAGAGCTCATTTCTGTCTAAGCAACCAAATTCTGAATTTTTTTAGACTTGTTAAAGTGGGCGCTCCCTTGAAACAAGTTTTAAGCAAAACTGCCCAAAATGTAATCACTTCATCAGTCACATTTTAGAAAGTTATCCAGAAATTTGATATTAATTCCTTGATTTGTTGTTAAATTAACATGAAATTTCAGTTCTGACCTCAGTAATCTTTGACCTCGCATTCTCCAAATATTATCTATCATACTACAAAGATATCCTTGGGCCATTGTGAATGTAAACTTGACCTTAGTGACCTTTGACCTCATGACCCCAAAATATAATCTCTTACTCAAATTACAAACATAAATACTGCAGGTTTGACAATAATCTCTTTACTTGAGTTCTTGAGCTATTGAGAAATTCCCATTATAAACTCAGTGACTTTTGACCTCATGACCCCTTCTCATTGCCATTACTACAAACATAAATACTCCAGTTTTGATAATAATCCCCTTACGTGTTCCTGAACTATTGAGAAATTCTCCTTCTGACCTCATTGACCATAGACAGCATGACCCAAAAAATGCAATTGCCTAATCTTATTATTATAAACACTATGTGTCTGTGTCTTTATTTATTCATTTATTTATTTCATGAATGATCTCAATAATTTGTCTCTTTCCCATTCTTTCCTCAGTACTTTTTCGTTTCGTTGAGGAACCGCGAGATGTGCTACCAACTTCTCCAATCTGCCTGCTCACAGGCACAGGCGAGTATGGTCAGTTTGCATTGTTGTACTTACTAACAATTGTATTGAAAACACCAATTAACAGACGTCCAATCCAATTTCCGAAATGGATCGGATGTCTATCGCCTCCATCAATGTTAGCCAAAGCATTAATTCTGCTGTTGTTGCGACACAGGGAGGAAGCGCCAAAAGCAGCCCACACGACTCCTCGGCAGAGAATGAAGACGATTCCAACATGGTAACTTAACTAAAACAATGACACTTGGAATGTTCATAAATCAAATCATTTTAGGGCAAATTCAGACACACAGGTCCTAAATTAGCATTCTGTTGACTAGTGCATAGTCTGAAATGTGGACATTTTTAGGATAATAGTGCATGATGGTGTTTTTTTAATGTATTTTTTTATGATTTATAGTTTGTAGGGTAAAAATTGATTGTAATACCAATGCATGTTGCATGCAAATGATGTACTAATTGCCCATATGTTCATTCCAAAGGTGTACAGTCATTACAATGTTGATGATGACGTGGATAACGATATCAGTGGAGAAAAATGCAGTTATGTGAACCACGACAACACAACGTCAGAAAAAGGTAAAGGTTAAGTATTTTGTTCTTGACGGAAGTTTTCCTTTTGATATATAGATATTAAGGTGGAGATAAAGCATTCTTTTGTAGTTTTGGACCGAAAAGAAAAACACTAATGTTCAATTTGACAACTTCTAAATGTATTTATTTACCTATGTATATCATAAGTTAATGGCTCCTGATAAAATTAGCATTTCATTCTAAATATTCTTATTGACAGAACCCACAGAAAGTACAGAAGAGATGGACCATGTTATGTGTAAGGCTTTTTATTTATTTTTCTTAAATTTGCTCCAACAATCCATCAGCCTTTGAAGGAATATTTAAACATTGCATATTAATTCTTGTCACACAGCCTCATCCTTGCTTTGGAGGATAATGGAGGACGTCACATGTTTTTTTTTCCTTCGACAAAGAGTGAATTTCAGCACAGTCTTCTATGTCTACTTGATATTGTAAGTATTTATATGCCTTAAGGAACACATTTGGGAATATCTTAGGTATAAAGCACCAACACGTGACAGAGACAAATGTTTTTAATTTAGCATTATTATTACCATTTCCTTCTTCTTGGCTATTGGATAATGGAGTATTTTTCTTTTATAGCTGTCCAAAGTGGGTGTGGTTTAACACTTAAAATATCATTAAAAAAGACATCATAGACACGAGGCATTCACATATATTGACATTTTATTTTTGTGTCACATTGAAATTGACAGTGAAATAAGTGTTTTATCAAGGAACTCATGTGTGTGTGTATGTATGTGTTTCCAGGTTGGTGCTTCTTCTGCTGGTGTCCGGCTACATGGGGCTGAGAATGATAGCGCTGGAGGAGCAGCTCAACTCTTTGACTGAACTCTCCCTGAGTTACAGAGAGTGAGTACATGTACACACATGCGGGCAAATTTGTCGCAAACCGGTTTAAAACCATTATCGGTGAGATCAGATGAAGCAAGAAGGCCATAGTTGGATACCTGTGAGACACAAAGTAAAAGATTGCATTCCACCACAAACACTCCCAAGTGAAAATGTGATAGTCATCATAGTTGGAAAAGCTTCATAATTTGTCATTTTCTCTAAGAAGAATGAGTGAAAGATAGGTTTTAGTAAATGACTGCCGTGTGGGCTGCGTGGCGTAGAGGTTCACTCACCTGACCATGTGGGAGGCTCGGGTTCGAATCTTGGTGGACGATTAACAATTTTGCTATTAAAAAAGACTGTCATTCAGTCTCCTTAAAAAAAAGAAAGCCATACTATATGTCGTTTTATAAGAAAAAAAAAGCCTTACTTTACTATGTCGTATTTTCAAGACAAAAAAAGCCTTATTATACTATGTCACTTTTTTAAGAAAAAAAGCCTTACTATACTATGTCGTTTTTTAAGAAAAAAAGCCTTACTATACTATGTCGTATTTTCAAGACAAAAAAAGCCTTATTATACTATGTCGTTTTTTAAAGAAAAAAAGCCTTACTAAACTATGTCGTTTTTTGAGAAAAAAGCCTTACTATACTATGTCGTTTCATAAGAAAAAAAGCCTTACTATACTATGTCGTTTTTTTAAGTAAAAAAAGCCTTATTATAATATGTCGTTTTTTGAGAAAAAAAGCCTTACTATACTATGTCGTTTTTTGAGAAAAAAAAGCCTTACTATACTATGTCGTATTTTCAAGACAAAAAAGCCTTATTATACTATGTCGTTTTTTTAAGTAAAAAAAGCCTTACTATACTATGTCGTTTTTTGAGAAAAAAAGCCTTACTATACTATGTCGTTTTTTGAGAAAAAAAGCCTTACTATACTATGTCATTTTTTAAGAAAAAAGGCCTTACTATACTATTTAGTTTTTTGAGAAAAAAAGCCTTACTATACTATGTCGTATTTTCAAGACAAAAAAAGCCTTATTATACTATGTCGTTTTTTAAGAGAAAAAGCCTTACTAAACTATGTCGTTTTTTAAGAAAAAAAAGCCTTACTATACTATGTCGTTTTATAAGAAAAAAAGCCTTCCTATACTATGTCGTTGTTTTAAGAAAAAAAGCCTTACTATACTATGTCGTTTTTAAGGAAAAAAAGCCTTACTATAGTATGTCGTTTTTTGAGAAAAAAAGCCTTACTATACTATGTCGTTTTTTGAGAAAAAAAGCCTTACTATACTATGTTGTTTTTTAAGAAAAAAAAAGCCTTACTATACTATGTCGTTTTTTTAAGAAAAAAGGCCTTACTATACTATTTCGTTTTTTGAGAAAAAAAGCCTTACTATACTATGTCGTTTTTTGAGATAAAAAGCCTTACTATACTATGTCGTTTTTTTTAGATAAAAAGCCTTACTATACTATGTCGTTTTATAAGAAAAAAAGCCTTACTATACTATGTCGTTTTTTGAAAAAATAAAGCCTTACTATACTATGTCGTTTTTTGAGAAAAAAAAGCCTTACTATACTTAGTATAGTAAGGCTTTTTTTTCTCAAAAAACGACAGTATAGTAAGGCTTTATTTTTTCAAAAAACGACATAGTATAGTAAGGCTTTTTTTCTCAAAAAACGACATAGTATAGTATACTATGTCGTTTTTTGAGAAAAAAAGCCTTACTATACTATGTCGTTTTTGAGAAAAAAAAGCCTTACTATACTCTGTCGTTTTTTGAGAAAAAAAGCCTTACTATACTATGTCGTTTTTTAAGAAAAAAAGCCTTACTATACTATGTCGTTTTATAAGAAAAAAAGCCTTCCTATACTATGTCGTTTTTTGAGAAAAAAAAGCCTTACTATACTATGTCGTTTTTTAAGAAAAAAGGCCTTACTATACTATTTCGTTTTTTGAGAAAAAAAGCCTTACTATACTATGTCGTTTTTTGAGATAAAAAGCCTTACTATACTATGTCGTTTTTTAAGAAAAAAAGCCTTACTATACTATGTCGTTTTATAAGAAAAAAAAGCCTTCCTATACTATGTCGTTTTTTTAAAAAAAGAAGCCTTACTATACTATGTCGTTTTTTGAGAAAAAAAAGCCCTACTATGCTATGTCGTTTTTGAGAAAAAAAGCCTTACTATACTATGTCGTTTTTTGAGAAAAAAAGCCTTACTATACTATGTCGTTTTTTAAGAAAAAAGGCCTTACTATACTATTTAGTTTTTTGAGAAAAAAAGCCTTACTATACTATGTCGTATTTTCAAGACAAAAAAGCCTTATTATACTATGTCGTTTTTTTAAGTAAAAAAAGCCTTACTATACTATGTCGTTTTTTGAGAAAAAAAGCCTTACTATACTATGTCGTTTTTTGAGAAAAAAAAGCCTTACTATACTATGTCGTTTTTTAAGAAAAAAGGCCTTACTATACTATTTAGTTTTTTGAGAAAAAAAGCCTTACTATACTATGTCGTATTTTCAAGACAAAAAAGCCTTATTATACTATGTCATTTTTTAAGAAAAAAAGCCTTACTATACTATGTCGTATTTTCAAAACAAAAAAAGCCTTATTATATTATGTTGTTTTTTAAAGAAAAAAAGCCTTACTATACTATTTCGTTTTTTGAGAAAAAAAGCCTTACTATACTATGTCGTTTTTTGAGATAAAAAGCCTTACTATACTATGTCGTTTTTTTTAGATAAAAAGCCTTACTATACTATGTCGTTTTATAAGAAAAAAAGCCTTACTATACTATGTCGTTTTTTGAAAAAATAAAGCCTTACTATACTATGTCGTTTTTTGAGAAAAAAAAGCCTTACTATACTTAGTATAGTAAGGCTTTTTTTTCTCAAAAAACGACAGTATAGTAAGGCTTTATTTTTTCAAAAAACGACATAGTATAGTAAGGCTTTTTTTCTCAAAAAACGACATAGTATAGTATACTATGTCGTTTTTTGAGAAAAAAAGCCTTACTATACTATGTCGTTTTTGAGAAAAAAAAGCCTTACTATACTCTGTCGTTTTTTGAGAAAAAAAGCCTTACTATACTATGTCGTTTTTTAAGAAAAAAAGCCTTACTATACTATGTCGTTTTATAAGAAAAAAAGCCTTCCTATACTATGTCGTTTTTTGAGAAAAAAAAGCCTTACTATACTATGTCGTTTTTTAAGAAAAAAGGCCTTACTATACTATTTCGTTTTTTGAGAAAAAAAGCCTTACTATACTATGTCGTTTTTTGAGATAAAAAGCCTTACTATACTATGTCGTTTTTTAAGAAAAAAAGCCTTACTATACTATGTCGTTTTATAAGAAAAAAAAGCCTTCCTATACTATGTCGTTTTTTTAAAAAAAGAAGCCTTACTATACTATGTCGTTTTTTGAGAAAAAAAAGCCCTACTATGCTATGTCGTTTTTGAGAAAAAAAGCCTTACTATACTATGTCGTTTTTTGAGAAAAAAAGCCTTACTATACTATGTCGTTTTTTAAGAAAAAAGGCCTTACTATACTATTTAGTTTTTTGAGAAAAAAAGCCTTACTATACTATGTCGTATTTTCAAGACAAAAAAGCCTTATTATACTATGTCGTTTTTTTAAGTAAAAAAAGCCTTACTATACTATGTCGTTTTTTGAGAAAAAAAGCCTTACTATACTATGTCGTTTTTTGAGAAAAAAAAGCCTTACTATACTATGTCGTTTTTTAAGAAAAAAGGCCTTACTATACTATTTAGTTTTTTGAGAAAAAAAGCCTTACTATACTATGTCGTATTTTCAAGACAAAAAAGCCTTATTATACTATGTCATTTTTTAAGAAAAAAAGCCTTACTATACTATGTCGTATTTTCAAAACAAAAAAAGCCTTATTATATTATGTTGTTTTTTAAAGAAAAAAAGCCTTACTATACTATTTCGTTTTTTGAGAAAAAAAGCCTTACTATACTATGTCGTTTTTTGAGATAAAAAGCCTTACTATACTATGTCGTTTTTTTTAGATAAAAAGCCTTACTATACTATGTCGTTTTATAAGAAAAAAAGCCTTACTATACTATGTCGTTTTTTGAAAAAATAAAGCCTTACTATACTATGTCGTTTTTTGAGAAAAAAAAGCCTTACTATACTTAGTATAGTAAGGCTTTTTTTTCTCAAAAAACGACAGTATAGTAAGGCTTTATTTTTTCAAAAAACGACATAGTATAGTAAGGCTTTTTTTCTCAAAAAACGACATAGTATAGTATACTATGTCGTTTTTTGAGAAAAAAAGCCTTACTATACTATGTCGTTTTTGAGAAAAAAAAGCCTTACTATACTCTGTCGTTTTTTGAGAAAAAAAGCCTTACTATACTATGTCGTTTTTTAAGAAAAAAAGCCTTACTATACTATGTCGTTTTATAAGAAAAAAAGCCTTCCTATACTATGTCGTTTTTTGAGAAAAAAAAGCCTTACTATACTATGTCGTTTTTTAAGAAAAAAGGCCTTACTATACTATTTCGTTTTTTGAGAAAAAAAGCCTTACTATACTATGTCGTTTTTTGAGATAAAAAGCCTTACTATACTATGTCGTTTTTTAAGAAAAAAAGCCTTACTATACTATGTCGTTTTATAAGAAAAAAAAGCCTTCCTATACTATGTCGTTTTTTTAAAAAAAGAAGCCTTACTATACTATGTCGTTTTTTGAGAAAAAAAAGCCCTACTATGCTATGTCGTTTTTGAGAAAAAAAGCCTTACTATACTATGTCGTTTTTTGAGAAAAAAAGCCTTACTATACTATGTCGTTTTTTAAGAAAAAAGGCCTTACTATACTATTTAGTTTTTTGAGAAAAAAAGCCTTACTATACTATGTCGTATTTTCAAGACAAAAAAGCCTTATTATACTATGTCGTTTTTTTAAGTAAAAAAAGCCTTACTATACTATGTCGTTTTTTGAGAAAAAAAGCCTTACTATACTATGTCGTTTTTTGAGAAAAAAAAGCCTTACTATACTATGTCGTTTTTTAAGAAAAAAGGCCTTACTATACTATTTAGTTTTTTGAGAAAAAAAGCCTTACTATACTATGTCGTATTTTCAAGACAAAAAAGCCTTATTATACTATGTCATTTTTTAAGAAAAAAAGCCTTACTATACTATGTCGTATTTTCAAAACAAAAAAAGCCTTATTATATTATGTTGTTTTTTAAAGAAAAAAAGCCTTACTATACTATGTCGTATTTTCAAGACAAAAAAAAGCCTTATTATACTATGTCGTTTTTTTTAAGAAAATTCCTGCTTTTGCTCTGCTTTGTAAGTTTACCTAACTTTTCCCACTTGAAGGTATCGTAAAGTACTAAGTATGATCTAGGAGTGAAAAGAGACAAACCAACAAATAGTACTGTTTAATCATGGACAGTGTTGGCCCAGTGGGTAAGTCATCAGTCTCCCACCTCTGTGGTCCTGGGTTCAAATCCCAGTGCAGGCAAAGATTTTCCTACTATTATTCAGGTAAATGAAAGTGACAAAAGTATAAGTACTACTGCTTTCTCTCACAGGGTGGTGGCCCAGTGGTTAAGTCATCAGTCTCCCACATCTGAGGACCTGGGTTCAAATCCCAGTGCAGGCAAAGATTTTCCCAATGTTATTCAGTTAAAAGAATAATTTCTAATGGCTGAGTGTTTAAGTGTATAAGTATTCAGTGGTGGATGAAACATTTAGTCAAAAAAATGACTAAGTGTTTACCCCCATTTCCTTAGATGAAACGTTTCAACACCCATGTATAAGTGGGGCACGAGTTGGTGTAGTGGGTTGCACACTCGCCTTTGCACGGAGAGAACGTGAGTTCGCGCCCCGGTGTCGGCGGTTCACTGACCAAGCAAGCGGTCGAGGGTCGGCCGAAGGCCGACCCGAGAACGCCTTTCGCACAGACAGGTCCTTCAACTGTCTTCCGAACTGCCGAAGGCAGTTCGGAATATAACCTTTTGCTGAAAAGTATGACTAAGTGTTTAATATAAATTAATAAGATTTTTCTTTTTTTTTTTCCCCTTCTTCTTATTCCATTGACCAATTCTTCTTTCCAAGTATTTTCAGCCAAACGACGGCAGCGGGAGTCGAACCCAGGTCTCCCACATGGGAGTCCTGTGATCTAACCTCTGCGCCAACCAAGTGACTACACTTTCCTTTGTAATCATTTGAGTATTGTTAGGAGAAGTCCACAGAAACAACCAAGTGAAAAAGTGTCCGAACCGGGAATCGAACCCAGGTCCCCCAGATGGGAGTCCAGTGTTCTAACCTCTGCGCCAACCAAGTGCATACGCTTTTCTTAGTAATCATTTGAGTATCTTGAGAAGTCCACAGAAACAATTAAGTGAAAAAGTGTCACAACCGGGAATCAAACCCAGGTGTCCTAGACGGGAGATTTGGCAGATTAAGTTGACATGGCAACATAAGAAGATTAAGTTTGAACAGACAAAAGAAACGGCTTTATAGAACATACACGGACAGAGTAATGCAGCAATTAGAAAAAATACATGGTGAGAACATATGGCTGTATATATATATAGAAACAAATGTAGGACAGTTAAAATTAATTCCGATAATGATGAACTAGGGTTGATTTATAGAGTCCAATTAATAAGAGAGTTAACAAGTATTCAAAAGAGCTTTGTTGAAGTACATTTAGTTTGAAACAACATTGTTTGCATTATTTTCAGGCATCAAGAAACCTAGGGGCAACTTACAGTGTCCATTCAGCCTACCATGCATCTTTCGGAATGTGGGAGGAAACTGGAGTACCTGGGGAAAAACCACACAAACAGCACACAGACAGATAACCTGGATTTGAACCCAGGAACCCAGAGCTTCGAGGCGGACGCACTTACCACTCGACATGGCGGGCCACCACTACGATGATCTATTCCCAGCATAACTGATCGAGTCCACTATGATCCTTTTTGTACATAAGTGATCTTTTATTTTGTTATCCATAAAAAGGTCAAGATTCAGTCCCATGTATTAATCCATTACATCATAGTCTCAGTTCAAAAAGCAACATAAAATTACAAATCATAATACAAAGAATAGAATAGGTAAGTACAGTAACCATACAGTATAAACAGTCTGCTAGTATTGTTCAAGTAGCCCCACCCCCCACCCGCCTACCCGCTTGACCCTAGGACAAAAATGAGCATATCAGTTTGTATCAGCAATATTTTTTTTAAAAAACTGTCCCATTTTTTCCATTTTTTAAAGCGCTTTAAAGCTCCAATGCCATTGGTTCAGTTTTGCCCTCATAGAATATATATAGTAGAGAGAGAACATCCATCCCACCCAATTACTTGCTCTGCAAAACACAATAGACATGCATACAGTATTCACTGTTTGCCCCTTTTCAGTATACGTTCAGGGCCCGGGAAAACTATTAACATCAACCACAATGGCGCATGAAGTTCACGCCCAATATAATAACCCTTGCGAGACGGATCCCTGATAACACAAAGTGTCCGTGGGGAAAGGCGGCCTCTGAACTTCAAAAATGCCAAATAAGAAAAAAGTTACCCCCAACTTTGAACACGTGGCAGATCCCTGGGTTTAAGGTGGTAACAGATCTCCGTTGCTATTAAAAGTACACAAAATAAAAGAGGACAATGATGAGATTCCCTGTTTTAAAAGGATAAAGCCTCCGAGCAGCTAAGTCACAAACCCTTTTTTTTTTTTTTTTTTTTTTTTTTGTTAAATGGTGTTTCGTCTCAAGTGATTCATGCCATCAACTAAATCAGGTGTACAAACTGGTCCTACGGGTTCTTGCTAAAAGGATGTCAGTTAGTTAGCCGACAATAACTTTACATCTTGTAGTAATAACAATGCTCAACTTAAGACCTGCTTTTCTCATGCTTGATCTGACACATAAAGAATAAAAGTGTATGTATAATTTCATTTTGTATAGTATATTTAAGCATGAGTGACTATGTGCAAATGTGTGTGTGTGTGTGGTGGAACCTGCACCACACTCAAAAGTAATGCATGGCTTGGGTCAGATTGGAAATAGTGGCCACTCACCCATTTTGGATTTGTTGTGCAACCCATCACTCGCAGCTTATATCACCAGTAAAACCATTAAAATAACCTAGACAGACCCAGCATAGGTGCTGAACTGGGGACACTTTTTGGACATTTTCTTTTACCAGGCAGACAAATATCTGTAAATTACACTACTAAGCCTCAGCCACAATGTAAGAGAAGCTCCAAAGTTCCACCAAAATTTGGGCAAACATGCCTCAATATTTAAGTGAGTGTCTTGGATTCTTGTGGTAGTACAAAGGAGGAAAAACTGCCTCTGCTTTTAAACAAACGTCAATCAAGGAATTAAATTCTGTTAGCAGATGCGGAAATAAATAGCACAACGCTAAGAGCACAATAATTAATGCCTGGCATTGAAAACAAGCTGACAACTTGTGTTTAACTTTTAAAATCCAAGTAACTGTATTGGGTCATTTTCATTGAATTAGACTGTGGTTAAATTCTATTCGTAGTTAAGACATTTAGGAATGTAATCATGTAACATGAAAAGTTGAAACCCAGGTCTCCACCGGGTATAAAAAGTCTACACAACCTAGTTAACATCCAATCACGTGGGGCCTTACATCCTTCTACTGTGAATTTAGTCACTAATGGATGTCAAATCTTTTGGGACTGGGGTGAGCAGCAGCTTTGGACATCTACAAGTGATAAACTAGCACATTCTTGGAACTTGCTACAATTGACTTTAGGGGGCCCCCACGGTCGTTCTATGGCTCCTTCAATTCACCATTTCTAACTTCATGCATAATGTAGAAGACTAAAAAAAAACAAAAGCACTATGATCCAAGCTTTCACCCTCACCTACTCTGTTGTACGCAGTCACGCTTGTCCATTTCTAGTGTTTCCACAAAGATGTCAGAGTCCTCCACAGGAACGCCACCTGAAAAACAACACTGGGGAGAAAAAAAAAAATCGCAACCCCCAACTGGAGAAGCAGCTAAGAGTAAAAAAAAAAAAAAGGCAAAAGCTACGGCGGCACTGCCAGGAAACAGGAAGGAAATAAACAGGTTTTCTCGATGGGGGATTAAGTGAAGCATAACGTTACTATTCGTCGGACGCTTTCATGTCCACTAAAACTAGAGTGGTCGTCAGATCATTGATGTGTTGTCCACTAAAAAAAGCTGGTCAATCTGTGGAGGTATTTTTCATACATACACGCCACACTAAGACAAAAAAGCCCATCAATATTGATAAGTCACTAAGCCTTTCCCCTCACATTAAACTAGTCAAGTTGAAAGTATGTCCTTCATTTACAAAAAAAAAAAAGACATCATACATACGCTAGCCCGTGATATGAAAATGAACTCATAATTTTACATCCAGGACCTCAATCATTCATTTGCTTTGAAATGACATCTGTGTGCCTTTTTTGAGGGGAAAAAAACGTAGTTATTTCTTTTTTTTTCTCTCTCTTTTTTTTTGTATAGAAGTTTTAAATTGACTTCAAGGTGAATGGAACCTCCCCCCATTTACAAACACATGACACTACGGATAAATACACCTAATGACTAGTTTAAAAAGACTCAAATTTGAAAGAGACAATTATTTGAATGCGATCGTTTTAAAAAGTAAAACGTTTAAAAAGACACACAGATGATGTACGTACGCCTGAGCTGCACTCTCACTCAATCCTTCACGGCAGCGAGGCCGTGGTTGCGTTTTCCTCAGGCGTGCTGCGCAGCCAGGTCCTGGTTGATGAAGCGCCGTAGCCTCTCCAGGTACTGACTGTAAAGCTCAATGTCGTTGTGGCCGGCGCCCTCGACCCAGAGGGGCTCCACGGCCTTTGGACATCGCTCGAACAGGGCCAGGCCGTGGGAGAAGTCGATGACCTCGTCCTCTGTACCGTGGATGATGAGCACCGGAGACGGGATTTTTGACACCTTCTCTATGCTGGAGGGGGGGGGGGGGGGGGCAAAGAAGTAATTTCAGGTCCACTCGAGTTAATTAGAACCCGTGAAGCATTCATCTTGTGTGTAGTTTATACTAGTTTCAAAAATGGCTCGCCAATTAGTATTAAAAGTGTTTGAGGGCAGGTGCTACAGGACCATAACAACCAAGACAAACAGACTCAAGAACAGTTTCTTTCCAAGAGCCATCACCATACTCAACTCGAGTTGTTTGTTTGTTTGTTGTTGTTATTATTTGCGCACGTTGTGGTGACGCTTTAAATCTCATTATATTTGTATAAAGACAATAAAAGTATTCAAAAAAGTGTTCGGTGTGCAAAAAAACCCAGAACTTACTTGGGGAAAGCGTCAAAGCAGTAGGTTTTCTTGGTGTCGGGGAAGGCTACTCTCATGCCAGAAGTGAGAGGAGAGTGCAGCACAACGGCAGCGCACTCAAAGCGTGACGCCAAGTCTACCGTGGGCACTGTGCCGATGCTCTGCCCGTACAGGATGATGTTCTCGGGGCTGATGCCGTACCTGCGACCCATTGAGATGAACGTTACTAACAAAAGCGGCTCCCGTTACCGCTAGAGACGGAATGCCTCGGCCGTCTTACCGAGAGCGCAGAGCGTGCCAGGCGGCATCTATGTCAGCGTAAAGGTTCTTTTCTGACGGCTTGCCAGTGCTGACCCCATAGCCTGAGTAATCGTAAGAGAATATGTTGCAGTTGATGCGTGTCCCCAAGCCGATGTAGAAGCTACTCATCTGGCCTAGGTCGACCGCGTTGCCGTGTGAGAACAACACAGTGAACCTGATAAGCAAAAAAAGGGGGCATTTCAGAGGAAATGTGTGAAAGATCAACAAGAATACTCAACAGGGTCAAATTACAATGTGCTTTGGGGCATAGGAGCACTCACCTTGCGTTAGGGGCACAGCGTATATACATGCATCCAACCCGATTTCCTCGGCTGGACCTGGTCAGGAACACATCAGTCACGTCCAGCTCTCTCTGGGAATACTGAAACTCCGCCCTCTCCGTGAGATGCAGCTTCCACCTGCTCTCACATCCAACCCCAGCTGCCGAACTTCCGCCACCTCCTCTGTCACCGCCACTGCCGCCGGCGCTCAACCGGGAGCGGAGTCCGGGAGCCCCCAGGGTAGGCAGGGCGGCCCCGGCGGCTGGCCCGGATGATGTTCCGGCTCCGGGCGTGGGATCCGGGTCAGGGAGGAGGGCGTAGGTGGGCTCTGGTGGGAGGAAGGCTAATTTGGCAGCGATGCGGCTGGGGCAAGGAGGACAGCAGAACAGGCAGCATAGCTCTCGTATGGACAGACCATTCATTTTCTGCAGGGAAGAAATCAACGTAATAAAGATGAAAGCATTTTAATATTTTTAGAAGGTTTAGATGGGGATAAATTGGCAAATAGTGGGGAGTTTAGTATAAAGAATTCTTCACCTGGATTATAAAGTCCCTGGGTCTCAAAATGGACTGGCACGCAAGGGTGCCAAGTTCTTCTGCTGTTGTTACTGAGCCTGATGGACCTATAAGATACAAATACATTTAATATATATAAATTATAAATACTATATATACATATATGCAACTGTTATTTTCATTGTATTGAAATATAACCTTTTAGCAAGAGTGCTGCAGTTAAATATATAGTTATATACATACTTTTTCATGATATTTTTATCATTATTAATTTATAAACGAAAACTGCAGCAAATTGGGTAAAAAAATATATTTCAATTAAAAAGACCACAGTCGCATCTATACAGGCATATTGTACAAAACTAAAGACACTTGTTAATAAACAAATCTGTCCACACTGTATACACTGTACACATGTAAACAAAAGAAAAAAATCAACGCAACATTTCATTATAATGTAATAATATTAATTATCCGAATACTTGAACAACATATTCGCGTACAACATAGACAAGGCAAAAAATGTTTCCGCATGTTAAGGTTCTTATCAAATCTCGATTGTTTTGCAACATGATCAGGAAGCAACTGTAATGTGTCCGTCACTTTTTCCATCAATGACTAATAAGGAAACCCAAGCTGAAAAAGCCAGATCCAGGAAAGAAATGCTAATTAATCATATACGATGATAACCTCTAACGTTAGCCTTTACAAGAACCCAGCGTCCAATCCACAGGAGATTTGAATATAAGCTTGTCGTAAAGTCGCGAATAGCATTGAGCGCTTTGACAAATTGAAGCTGTCTAGAATTGAAATGAATGTAAAACATCAAAATAAAGGGTAAAAAAACAAGTACTACTACTACTCGTTCCAAGGCAAGTAGCCAGACAGACAAGTTAGCATCGGGCTAGCTACTTACCAATTAACGGTACGTTGGCAGAAAAGCTGCTGTGCTCCTATTTGCGCACAAAAGCAGCACACCTCGGCAGTCCCGTTTGTATCTTGACATGGATGGTTTTACTCAAATATACCGAGGGATTCTCTTGGTAGCAAATAAGAATAAATATTAGGCGACGAGATTTTTTTTTCTCGCGCACTGTGCGACTAATTCCGGAAGTGACGCCAGGAACCGGATTGTCTGCTAAAAAAACTTTATTGAAATGCGCTTGTAACAATGAAACAAAAGCATTACGTATATCATGAGTTCAAATTTTATTATATTTTAAATCAATAATATCACATTAAGTAATACATTATATAATATTGTACCATACAATACAGTATATTACATTACATTACATTACATTACATTACATTACATTACATTACATTACATTGCATTACATTACACTACATTACATTACATTATATTAACATATTACATTACGATACATTACATGACAGTACAAGACATTACATTACATGACATTATGTTATATTACATTGATATTATATATTTGGACCTTAACGTGTTTATTACGCAAAAATAAAAGAAGAAAAGAAAAACACGTTTAAAATAACACTTGAACCAACTGTGAATAAATGTGTTCGTAATGGTTCATCTAAAAAAATATATCATAATTCATGCATGACAGGGTTAATGAGAGTTAGGGAGAGAAAAAGAGGAGGGGTGAGAGACAGAGAAAGGGGGGAGATGGAGAGAGAGAGAGCGAGAGAGATAGAGAGAGAGAGAGATTGGATGAGGGTCTTCCATTGATCATTGATCCACTGCAGGACTTTGTGCGAGAGTGTCAGCGGGGGCTGTAAATTATGGGCTGGTGTTGTCATAGTGCCTGCTCTGCATTGGACATTTCACCTCGCCACGTTAATTTAAAAAAAGCCAAGTAACATTTAGCTGACATTTGCACCAAGCAAGTGCGGCAAGCGCAGCCCACTGTGGCAGATCGCTCGGTCCCCTTGCATTACTCAATCAAACCTGCAGGATTAGGGAAGTCAAAAAGGACTACAGTGGGGTAGCCGGCTTCCACATTTCATTGCCAAGTCTTTCTCCTGAGGGAGGATTTTAAAAAAGGGGATGAAAAAAAACTCATCTGGGCGTTTTTGGAGTGTCTAGTTTGCTTACACGGTGATGCTCCGGCGAGGCACAGCAACGGGAAGAGACAGGTGAGGCGCGGCTGATGAGATGCTTTGCCTTTATTTTCTTTTCTTCCTGTAATAAAAGAGGCTCCGGCTATTCACTTCTCCTCCCCAGCAGCCAAGAGAAGCGAGCAAAGAGAGGGCGGCGAGTAGGCGAGCGGCACCTGCTCCACCTGACCCATCTGGTGCGGTGAGTGGCGTAAATCTTTCCCGTGCAGATGGTACAAGCAAGTACTCCAGTGTGTGTGTATATTCTTCATGCATGATGCTCTACTGGTTTGACCACTTGGCATCATTGGAACTGCTCTTTGTGTCTGCTGCAAGTTGCTGTTGGTTTATCTCTGGAGATTTGCTGCATGCACCATGAAGGGATTTTTTTTCTGTTAACATGTTGCTTGCAATTTTTGGTGTGATTCTTGAGCAAAAAAATTGCCATCATAACAAGGTTCCCCCATAGAGACAGTGAATGTTTGGTTATGGCTCCCTAGTAATAATACTAAAGGATGGATTGGATAGTTTAGAGGCAATAGAGCATGACATTCAAGATGTGGAAACTATAAAAATGTATAGTAATGGGAAATAGTATTTTTTGGCAATAGGCTGAAGCTTTTGCAAAAAGGCAACAGGTAAAAAAAAAACACATTTCGCAATGTAGTAGCAAAGTTTTTCCACTAATTAAAGTGGGACAGTTGCCATTGACGGCGCTATACGTCTAATTATTTTGACTGCAAAGGGTGGCGTCCATTCTAAATGGATTGGACACCTAGTGCTGTCAACAACACTGGAAGATGAGCATTCAGGGTCAGTCCGTGAGTTAATGGGGGTATGCTACTGCTTCCAATGTAAGAAAAATAATGAATACCTACTCCATGTGTATGTGTGTGTGTGTGTGCTGGGGATTCCTTTGTCCAGTGTCTTAATGCAAATTAGCCCAAACCTTCACACCCAGCAAAGGGCGTGCTCACTCATTTGATTGACGTTGTATTGTTATTTGCCTGTTCGTCCCCGAGGCCTAAAGCAATTAAATTCCCCCCATTGCTGCGCTTTATGTTCCTTCTCGGAGTTGAAATTTGAAAACAAAAGGTTAGAGAGCAAATTAATAGGGGTAAACGAACGGGCCTTTCCGCAGAGTGGTCGTAGGAGCAAGTAATTAAGTCCAATTGCAATCTGTCGCCGGGGACGGACGGTGGAGAGAAACGCTAGCGGCGGGCCAACGAGCGTTGGAGGAAAGGCTTGTGAATGGTGTCCCTGTTAGCGTTGACTTTCACACAGACGGCCACACAGCAGCCGTGCGAGCAGGTGCTGAGCCCCGGCACCCCGCAGCGAGCTCGGCGGACAACAGGTGCAGCCTCGGGCTCTGTTTGGAAGGCATTTTTGCAGCCTCTCCGATTAAAACGTGCAACAATGACCTGACATAATAATTGGGCAATGCATATACAACAGGGCGTGCAAAAAAATGATGAAATTTGGCCATTGTGTGCTGTCATTTAAAGCATTTTGATCCCAAAATAAGCCTAAAACGATATTAAAAGGAAGAAAAAAATCATACTGTGGATGCTAATTTATGATAGCTTACATTGAAAGATTGTTTCACTTCAATAATAATTAATTATTATAATTATAAAGACATAACAGAACCAAAAATATATACATCTATTGTCTGCCTGTACCTGCCATAAAAATCGAATCCATCTTGTTAGTACTTACTGTTCGAAACTTAAATCCCAAGCTTGAGTAACTATCAACAGAGCCGTCTACTACAATGAAACAAATAGAGCAAAACCTATAAAAACAAGCTCCTAAGTAGCAGCAACTATACCACCAACAAAGTGGGAACTATTCGAAGCAATAAAGCGTCACTGTCTGTATGTAAAATCTATCTAAGGGAGCTTTTTGGGTGTCCATTGGGACACTTAATGAGCTCTATTGATCACATCGGATCCTATTCAATCACACATCCTAAGCCACAAACGGGGCATCTCAAGCACGATAAATAGATTGGATAGGAGCATAATATAGTTGTTGACAAGGAGAGTAAATCAGATTGGCATGGCGGGCTTGGGGCTTGACGAGGAGCGTGTTTTGTGGTGACGCTGAGACAAAATGTTGAATGGGGACAAACCACACTTTGGCCCTTCTTTTTTTTGGCCAAGTGAATACTTTAAGCAATTGCTAACAAATTGCCCCTTTCTACCTTTTAGTATAGAGAGAGGAACATTGACTGAATCTACCACTTCCAGTAATTTAACCACTCTGTCCTTTAAGATGAATTTGCACTTGAATCTAGAGCGGCTTAATAGCGCTTCAGACGAGGGGGAACGTCAGCTCACAAAGATTAACCCTTTGTGAGGTAGCCGTTCAAAATACTATTGAGGAAAAAAAATTAAGTATTATTCATTTTTTTTTACCAGGATGTATTTCGGTTTTTCTTTTCTTATTCATTTGTTCATTTCCTGGATCATTTATCCTCAAAGGGTTCGCAGAGGGTGCTGGAGTCTATCCCAGCTAACTATGGGCACCAGGGACCCTGAATTGGTGGCCAGCCAATCACAGGGCAGAAGGAGACACGCAACCATTCATAATTACACACATAACTATAACTAGGGGCAATTTTGAGTGTTCAAACAACCTACTATGTATGTTTTGTGGATGTGGGAGAAAACCAGAGTACCCAGAGAAAACCCACACAAGCCCAGGGAGACCATGCAAACTCCACACAGTGATGAACAACCTGGGATCAAACCCTTATCTACAGAACTGTAATGCGCTAACCACTTCTATCTACAATTTTTTTCTACATTCAAAAAATATATATTCTAAAAATAATTACATATAATAGTAGCTCTACTTACAATATTATTTGGTTCCAGAAGTGGTTTTGTAACTTGAATTTTTCATAAGCAGGGATGCATTTTACATGTAAAAGCTGAGTAGTCGGGAGACAATAGGTGAGCTTATTTCAAAATAAAATACAGAATACATAAAGTCTATTTACATTTCAGTGGATGTTTGACTTTTTGGAGACTTTGCATTTTGTAACTTGAAATTTATTTCACATTCTAAGGCAAAACATTACCTTTCTATAACCAAATTATTATTATCTTATTGAGAGGTCTGATGGGTCAGAGACGTTTCCATAGCGCATATAGAAATGCTGATTATTGTTGTTACGGTACCGCTGGGGGTGACGTGGTTTGACACCAGTGCACCATTTCTCCTGCCGGTGGGCCAGTTCACCACTTAAAAAGGATGCAAAAATCTCCAAGCCTCAGGGCAAAAGATCAAATGAAGCCAGCCGGGCAAACATCTGATGCATGACTTGATCCAACTGGGACCTTGGAGACTGGGACCCACAACAGTCCAACTGGGAATCTTCTAATCCTGAGGCGGCTATTCAAAAATACTGCAGCCTTCCATGCAAAACCTGGGCCGTGATGAGGCGTGATGCCTTCAGGTGCCTTTTGGGGCCTTTCAACAGAAATCTCACAGATGTTTCAATAGCCAGGGAGAATAATAATGTCTGCAATGACACCAGTTGTCCTTTATATGCAGATTGTAACGATCTGGTTGGTGCGAGCCAATGTGCTACATTTTTTGTGCTTGTGAAGGGTTGCGTCATTCTTCCAGTATTCATGCATTGTTTTTCTTGGGTTCACTTCTTCTTCTTTTTGTCCCTGGCAGATTGAGCCGCAACATTAGCCACGTAAAACTATTGTTTTCAGCACAGGCCTCTCACAAAATACTTTATAGCAGCCATGCATCCTTTTTTTTTATGACTTGATGTCCTTACTGATATCACCCGAGGTGCTAACTTGTTATTTTTTTGTTTGGCATCTCGGTATCTTTAGCACATTATGGCCTAACATTTGGAATGGGTTTTTTTTTCTAATGATTTATCACTTTAACATGATATAGTTTGCAGGGCGGTGATGAAAAAGGGCATTTTAATGCTTTACGTAACTGTGAGCTACATTTACATGGAAAAAAATGAAAAAAAAATGATTTGAAAGATCTTTCTACTCTTGCACCTTATTTAAATAAACCATGTTTAACCCCAACTCAAACTGCCATCCCCCCCGTTAATAAAACAAGCAAAGTAACCTTTCCTCCAAATGCCTCTGCAGAAGCACTCAATCTCCCTCTTTGAAAATCGACGTATTTCCCTGCTTTTGTTTCCCATCAAATTCCGCCAGAGTCTCGGCCAAAAGCGAGCTTTCGCCACGGCAGCTTAGCCAGCGACATTTGCGAGACTTTTTAGCGCGAGATAAAGGCGCATCCGAGTCCTTTGTCTCCCGGCTGTACTCGAGACGCTTTTCAAATCCTGACTGAAGCTTTCTTGCTGCTAATCTATCTCCTCCAAATATAAACCTGTCCATTCTAATAACACTTTTCTATAAAACTACGTGAAGCAAAACACCAATTTCCCTACACCTGTGATCAGGAGAGGTATTAGTCGTGTACGTTAGTCTACAATTTAAAGCATTTTGCCTTTTTTTAAACCTCTACTGTGCTAAGACCCCCTATTGTGAGCTCTGATCCTCTTAGCCGGCTTGTCAAAAGCTCTAAATTTACCCATATCGGCGATCCCCCCCGCACACAAAGAACAAGACGTCAGAAATAGGCGAGAGCTCATTTTACATCCACCGGCGCCTTATTAGCTAGTCTGATCAAGAAAATAGAAATCCAAATCCAATGGGAACCCTGTTTTTTTCCCCGTTTTTTTTTATTACGAGGAGCGCAAAGTGAAATCACAAAGCTATTGTGTTACGTGATTCGATCTTGATTGTGGTTATACATGGCTGGAGCGTGCATGCGCCCCAGTCTGGGCTGATGGTACGTACGTGTGCGCCGCATACTCATGCGCTGGCCCTCCAGCTTCGGGCTGTGCGCTGAATGTATATGCGCTTACTGCAGTCAAACTCCACTTAGTAACATTTGCCCTTGCTGCAGCGCGCTTTGGACGCCGACCAGCGTTTCCGTTCAACCCGTTTATTATCTTGCCATTAAGTCGTCATGTGTCTTTTCTGACAACTCTTTGCTAGCTATAAAGCCGCCTCCGTCCGTCCATTTATCACACACGCGTCCATTATCGCATAACACGCCGCGGCCAGCGACGGCCGGCGTGTCTGGCGTTGGCGCCTATTGGCGGCATGACCCGATTGGACGAGAAGTCTAAGTCTCGCTGGCTAGACTCCATCCCTGTCCATCCAGTTTTAATTACCTACGCCGCTCGCCCTAGAGGGAGGCGTCTCGTCCTCGTTTGCGTCCACTTTTCCTGCTTTTCATCTCCTAGTCTTTACCTCGTTCATTCAGCATTACTAATTTGCTGGTCTTTCCCTGACTTTTCTTTATCACGCCCTACACAAAACAGGCCTAACCCGCAGCTTGCGTCAAAAGGCCTACGCGGGGTTAACCTTTTTTGCATTAGCATATAAATGACCCTGCAAGATTGAATAGCATTTTGGGATATTTAACAGCAAACGACACATTCCCTTCAATGTGATTAAAGCGTCTAGCAAGGAAACGGACAGGCACTTTAGCAAATATCGCCTTGAACTGGATAAGATAAAGACTTGACACTGTGTAGCTATCGTACAATTGTCTGTCATTGTATGTGTGTGCTAAATTTCTATTCTATTTATAAAAGAGAGCATGTGATCTGGTCGAGGATCAGAAATAAATATGTATGTGTCCTTTTACTTCTTTCCAAACTATCTGGTTGGACAAAATGTGGGTGCTGATGTCATCCTGGAGAATTTTTGAAAAGGACTATTATACCCTTAGTGCCCATATCCAATCATAGAAGCGATATCTACCAGTCCAATTTCACTCAACTAGGTAGGGCGGTATCACTTGTACGATTCTTTTAATGGATATGAAATTGACAGAGTAGTTTATATGCCCTAGGGCTATTTCATCAGGTACATTTGCACAATCTAATGGGATCCAGTTCAGGAACTGTGGTAAAAATGGAATTTTATTATCAGCTTTCAGACAGGATCTCATTATATTGCACAAACTCTCTTGTTGAAATAACCAGGCATTGTGCTGTTTCATTTTTTTTTAATGGCACTAATGGGTGAATTCAGAAATTTATTTCTACACTATAAGCATTCATATTTGCAGATCAAATCTGGAAGTTTTAGAACGCTGGGTTGTTCATTTCGGTAAAAGAAGTAACTTTAATACTGTTTAATTATGATTTATTTAATGTCAAAGTTATAATTATTCAAAGAAGCATTATGTGTGCCAACCTATATAAATATTTAGACTTGCTTCAATTATTTAAGGACTCATTTTCTGGACTACTTTATCCTCACTAGGGTCGCGGGGGGTGCTGGAGAATATCACCCTGAATTGGTGGCCAGCCAATTATAAGGCAATATAAGAACTATACATTTCTTATGTTTTTTATCCTTTTTCTTTCAGGTATAATTTTTGAAGTCATTTTTTTAAACATCACTAGACATACTAGCGGCGTAGCAATATAAATCATTTCTTAAATAAGTGCAAAAATAAATATAGAAAGATGAATGCAGCTCTAAATCAATTCTCTTCCAATTTTACTGTGCAGATCCTTGGCTTTTGATTTTTTTTCTTCCCAGCCCTTTGAGAAAAGGCATGACTTAAAAAAAAGGAAGATAGATGGACACCTTTGTCAAAAAGCCATTCTAGATTCGCTTCACATTTTCCGTGGGCTCAATAAAAAGCCTGCTGTAGGTTCATTAATGAAGCTCTATTGCGAGGCGGATGGATGCAGTTGTATGAAGGTGACCCACTTCTCCCAGTTTAGCCCATGTCTGTGCCATTCTACCCTCGGGCCATTTGACTTCATTGGGGGATTTAACCTGCTCACTATCTTCCGTTCAAAGTGAGAAAAAGTACAGACTTTTTCTTTTATCTGACTTTGGATCACAAAGACTGAAGATGACAAAAGGCAACATTTGCTTCTTCAACCTTTCTCTGCTTGATCAAGTCATATCAAACAATTGATAAAGATCTGCTACAGAACTACCCCGCCCAGTCCATCCCCCTCCTTGCTCAGAAACTACAGACCCTATAGTAGTACTTCCAAAGTGTCAAAGGTGCGGCCCGCGGGCCAAATCTGGCCCGCCGCACCATTTTGTGCGGCCCGAGAAAGTAAATCATGAGTGCTGACTTTCTGTTTTAGGATCAAATTGAAATGAAGAGTATAGATGTATATTAAATTTCCTGATTTCCCCCCTTTTAAATCAATAATTGTCATTTTTTAATCCATTTTTTTCTGTGTAAAAAGCTAAATTAAACATGGTTTTAGATCTAACTGAATATTCAGGGATTTTAATCCAGTTCTTTTAATACATTTATAAAAAAAATCTAAATATTCCATCTAATATGGCCCGGCCCACATTCACATCCAGTTCTTTTAATTCATTTATTTTAAAAAATCTAAATATTATATCTAAAATGGCCCGGCCCACATGAAATGGAGTTAATGTTAAAAGGGCCCACGAACCAACCCGAGTCTGCCACCCCTGCTCTACATGAACACTGACATTTTCCCGCATTTGGTTTTGCTGGCAACGAAGCTCGTGTGGTTACGCTCGAGAGTGAACCTGACATCTTTGCTTTTATATCTACTGCAACAGAGCCGACGAGCTTTGCTATCGGTTGCTAGGGTAACAAAGGCAGGGAGGGAGTGAAGTGGCTGCAGCACCAAAGCAGTGAAAGGCTGTGCTTTTCTTCCCGTAGAGCTAATCATAACCTCGGATCGACTACAACAAAAATAAAAACACATTTTGCTCATTTGCCCTTTCCCCGTCAAACATAAATTAGACATCTAACGCCGACAAGGGCTAAATATGCGCCTCCTATCAATGTCTACACTGCAGTGTGGTACTAAAAGCAGCCATATTCCTCTGGCACATTGTTACTTTGTGTTCCAAAAAGTACCGCTGAGCTTCCTTAGATTTATGTATCATTACGGCTAGTAAATAATGCCCACCGCGGCAAGAGATGGAGCACTCGTGTCTCTGTTTTGCAGGATGAAAATATATCGATTTTGTTCTACCGCCTCGCACCCAAAAAAATGAGCACATTCAACAAACACTTTTGTGATGGTATTAGAGGTAAATTCGATATCTATCATGTCACATTGAATCATAGAAGATGGGATTTACAAAATTCTCCATCTGCCCTTACAGTTTTAGTCCCATCTGATGTGTAAAAAGCCGATAAAGGTGCAAACAGGTGAGCACAGTGCTTCCGACAACACGCCGATTGGTTAATGATGCGAGTGTTGGCAGATGATTCGTTAATAGTTTGCTTGATGAGGCGAAATTACGCTGCCAGACTTACTGTGCATCCCATGATAACCGTGTCAGAGTCACGCCATTTAATTCAATCATAGCAACGCGATCTGACACATACTGCGCAATGCACGTACTTGCTTCTAATGACTGGGCTGCTTGCCTTCCCCTTGATTTTATTACATTGGTTTTATGACACTGCAGGTTTGTTAACTGTCTTTTGGTCTTTTTCTCATAACAGCTGCGACTTAAAATATATTTAAAAAAATAATAATCCTGTTAAAGAAAACACTGAGGTGCATAAAAAACTGTGATTTCTCCCTTGTTAATATTTTAAATAGAAAGTGCTAAATTTCATGTTCATGTTTGAAAAGAGGGATTTGGGTGTGAATGGATGGGAATTGTCAGTGGAGAAAACATATAAACATGTTACTTACTGGCTTGATGGAAATAAGCGAATTGTGATCTTTAGGGAGAACCAGCAACTGGATCCAAATTCTGTTTGGTTTGTTTGATCTGGTCCCGGGTGGGTGCATGGGCAGTAGATGTAGAACATTCATCCAACTTGCAGAACATTGTTTTTAAAGCTTGCGCCAGCCCAGCTATGAAAAAATAAAAAATAAATAGATAAACAGTCAGAAAAGTGGTGTTTTGTTGCAGTCTGAATGGAAAACCTGAACATGCAAAATATGACATTAATTTACTGCAAGAAAACAAGATCCATATACAAAAGAGGATACACAATAAAGCAAGTTGAAACATCAGATTACATTTAGCAAAGGAATGACTACTTTTTTACCGATACTGCTTGTTTACATCCATGGCCATAATCAAATGGCAGTGGCGGCCTGGCGACTGAAAGTCAGATGAAAAGACCCCATGCTTCCACGTCCCTGTAGTTTTTTCAACCTCACATCTATTTATGCAATATATTTTTTTTTCCATTTGAAGATTGATTCGTGTCGCCGTAGCAACAATCACCTTGTGTTTTTTAAACAGAAAATATAGCACTTTCTTATCACACACAGAGTTTGAAAGGTTAAAATAACAGGATAGGGACGCTGATGAAGGAGGAAAAATATGAAATGAAAAGAAATAAGTGAGTTCTGCTGCAGTGGGAAACACAAAATAGGGTTTGGGGTTTATTATTATTATTTGTCACATTCTTTATTCAATCCCAGAGTTTCTATCTGGTCATGACATTTGAGCCGTGTTGCGCAGCAACTAAAAAACAAAAACTTTTGTACTGCACCCCTGTTGCTCTTCTTGTTTTGTTATATTTATTTATTTCTTTTGCATCTCTTTGTCCTCGTCTAAAGCTTCAACTGCCAAAGCCAATTCAATTTTACACACCAGCTGTTTAGTTTACTCGCAGGCGTTCCGATAAAATTGAATGCTTTTTGCAATAACAGATTTTCATTGGCATCTGTTTGCGCTTGAATTGTGTGTTTGGACCTGGATGCTGTTAAAAATTTAATAATGGATTACTCTAAAAAAAAAATGGTATTTCATTATTGCCAGTTTCACTCTGTTTATGCGGCAATACACAAATTAGGGAGGGTGGAAATTTCCAACTGGAAATGAAAACGTTTAGATGAAAAACAGGGAATAAGCACGTTAATGGAAGATGGTAGTCGATACTCGTTGATTTTATCGTGTGACGAGTCGTAATACAAAATTGAGAGTTGATTTTTAACATTCAAACCAGAGCCCAAATCACCATAACACAATGCAAAGAGTAAAATCAAGTTTGGAAAGCACAAAACAAGATCCATAAAGGCCAAATGTTCTTCCTCAATTGCTACAAACCCATGATTGTGTACCCACACTGCACTTTTGCCCTTTAAAAACATTCCCATCACACAGCCGCATACCCTCCTCCTTGTTTCCTCAATTTCATCTCCAAAAGAAAAAGTCATCCACTTTTGCAGGCGATTTACCCAAAATAAAACCTCCATATGTCCGTGCAGAAGGACACCAAAGCACTACAAACATATCCACTCAAAGTGGCTTTGTATTCTGAGACTTTTTTTGTCCCATTGGAGTGTTTTATGGCTGTGAGAATCCTCTTCTGTTTCAACACTCTTGACAATGGAATGACATTTTGGACAATAGAGCTCTATTACACCCCAAAGCGACAATAGGAGCACTTTTAGCCTTCTCGCTGCCGCCAGCTTGGTGGCAGCGGTCCCACCACTGCACTTCTGACCCTACCACACAATGCGATGTAAACCAACGCTAGAACTGTGACGTAAATATCCGCAAACTATCGACCAGTGGGGTAAAAATGGATGATTATCCAGGAAACTATGTAATTCTGCATTGTAACCCACTTTTTTGACTAAAATAATCCTGTAGATGGCAGCATTTTAACAACGCAAGCCAAAGTATACTCGTGTTTTGATAACTACTGTCGATAACAAAGTGGTGTTATCCATGTAAAGGCCACAGTATATTAAAATAAGAAAAATGGATTGGCGTAGGGGTTAACTTTACCATGTCTCTATTTCGCCAATATTTTTATGATGCTAACCTTTGTTTCCATGGTACTATTTACTTTTCATTTGTCTGGATCAACATCTCTAGAAGACCCAGCTTTCTTCTTGAAGCCATAATATCAAAAAAGGAGGGCAAAAGAAGTCTGAGAATACCTCATAGATAACAAATTGTAAATGTGCACGGATACAAATACTTCAAAATCTTCTAAAGTACAGAAGTGAATATATTTGTATAGCATGAATGGCTCATAAACAAACATTTACAAGCTTGGCAGTCGATGCAGAGTAGATATTGGTTGGAATATGTGGCAAAAAAAGAAGAAGCTTTTGAAATAAATTCCCATCTCTTTCTGACTTTGTTAACAGTGCCTGTACTCTGCTGCCATGGCAACCATGGGTCCTCTACTCACATTTTTTCTCCTGCTGCTTCATCTGGTTGATGGCTCATTCCCAGAGGAGCCCAGTCCACTCAGCTACATCCCTCTGGAGGGTATGCGTCCTTGTGTATGTGTGTGTGTGTGTCGCCTTGATGTATGGCTCCATGATATATGTGGAAATTAGGGGTCACAAGTCCCAGCCTTGGAGTGGTATCAGATCAAAACCACACTTGGGCATCGACTGAATTAGTTTGGATTTGAACAGACACGTGGAGACCAAAGAAGTGATAGACATTTCAAAAAGACTAGCTTGACATAGGAGAAGATCACTTTGGCAAAGAACAGGGGAGAAGAAACTATAGAGATGGATCACGTCGTCCTTTCCCGCTGACCTGTAGCCAAGGACAATCAGACATTTTCTCAATCAGTCTCCAAGCATTCAGAGCTCCCCACAGAGGCAGTTGTCATCCTCTTTGAAACGTCGGATCAGTCTCATTGGGCTCTCTCTCTCTCTCTTTTGGCCCATTTGTAGTCTCTCATTAAAAGAAAGAAAGTACAAATACTTTCTGACTCCAAAAACGATCTCAAACTGCCGCTCTCATTAGAGCGGCACGCCGAACACACAAAAAAAAAAAACACCCAGCACATTTAACTGGTATTTACAGGCTGCGCTACACAATAGCTGCTGCTTTTTTAACACAAGAGCATCATGACATCAATTAGGGTTGCATTAAATAGAGCATTAGGGAGCCCGTTCCGAGGTTCGCAGTAGTTCTATTCAGTAAATATTCAGTAAGGGGAGAAACTAGTACTGCACTCAATATTATAGAGGCTATTTGTAGTGTTCAAACTGCTCTACAGATTTGAAAGTAGTCTCAATTTCAACAAATATGACAACAACAACAAAAATTCCAATCCTTTTAAGTCTTTAACAGTCGACTTTGTGCCTATGACAGTGGTAAGGAGGTACCCCGTCTTCCTGGGTAGAGCCCACCGTTCCGCACAGAAACAGGAGCTGCACATCCAGACGGTTCTCCAAGTCAACCGCACACTTTACATAGGAGCCAGGTAACCAACGGCAACCGCCTCCAACTGTGTGTGACTGATATTCTCACATTCATATCTTTCATTTGATGCTTCCATCTGCTGGCACTGAAAGACTTTTTTTTTTTGGTTTGGCTCCCATTAGCGATGATTAACGTTTGACTGGGGATACATAACACAAGTAATTTGAGTATAAATACATATATATGTATAGAGATATCGTACAGAACGAACTAGGCAATTTGACAAATGTCCTGCTTTTGTAAAGACGTCAAAAGTCTAATTGTTGGTTTTGTCAATGTCAAAAAATATAATGTAGATCTGAATTGAATTGAACTTATTTATAAAATACAATGGCAAAAGGAAAACATATGTTTTGGGGGTTGTTATTGATAGAGAATAATAATTAAAAAATAGCTAGTTCAATAAAAATGTGGCTCTATTTAGCCACTTAAAACATAAAAAATATTGGGTAAGCAAGTTGGATTAATAATCAATATACTACTACTAAAAATCTACTTAGCTCAACTTAAAATTTTCTTACTATCCTATTATCCTTTAAAATATTTTTTTAGGCTATACTGGCTCTAAACTCACCTTGAGACAAACCAGTTCATTTTTTAAAGCTACAAATCCTCGCAACTACATTTACATATTTTCTCCTGAGGCTGTTAAATGTACTAATTACTGAACGTGGGTAGTTTTCCCTAGATTTTTATCTAGTTTGGATTGGGGGTGGATTTTAGGTCTATAATTAACATTAATTTAAATTACACATTGAAGGAAAACCAATTCAGCAACAACAAAAAAATCATATCCTTAATTTGCACACCCAATTGTATTTCTGTGTGACAATAGGGATGATTTATACCGAGTGGAACTGGACAACATGGCAGGTGATGAAATGTTTTACAGCAAGGTAATAGTCATTTTGTTGCACACGTCAAATGATTATCCTTAACAATCATATTTCCATAATCCGTTTTGCTTCTCTTTTCAATAGAAACGCACTTGGGACTCCAACAAAAATGACATTCGAGTGTGCCGAATGAAGGGCAAACATGAGGTATTGTGCATACACACACACACACACACACACACACACACACGTGTATCAACACCATCTGCATAAACACACACACACACAACAGGTGTTGGTTCCCTTATTGTTAAGAAAAACTGTGTTAACCAAAAACAAGTTTGAATGTCAGTAGCAGAACACAATTTTATAAACCAACATGTCAAGGGAGTGACCTTATTGATTGGGAATGGCAGATAAGGGATGTCTGAAGGCCTTGAGCAAGCTAAAGGTCAAATCGGTGCATGGAATAAAAGTCAGGGTATAATTTACTTTTGAATGATGGCATCTGCAGCAGTAGTTTAAAAAATAAATGGACGTGTTGGATTCCAATATAATAGATGAGCTGCGAGGCTTTTGCACAGAAGCAGTCAGTGCAAACAATTACAAATAAGAAACCTAGACTGATTTGGTATCGTTTCCTGAGGCTGTGTTTGTTATAGTTATTGAGAAAATAGGACCTAGCAAGATAAATGTCGACTCTATCCACTCACTAGATATTTTGCGGTGTGTTAGAATTATAATTCTTTGACAAAAAAGGATCGCTTGGGCTGAAAAAGTTATAAAAAAAAACAACAACAACCTTGGTTTAGATCTCATTAGGTTTTTCCATTGAACGTACGAATACTGTTCCATTAGCTCAGCTTGTAAAAGAAAGACTGAGGGAAGAATTGAATTGCTTCCTCATTAATCCATCTTCTTCATCCTTAGCACTTGGCACAGGTGGCAGGAAAGTTGTTTCACCGTTAAAAGGCTTGTTTGATCCCTCAATATACACATTTTATTCCAAGCTGTCTCCCTCGATACGGCCAAAGCTTCATTTTGCTCCACTGCGCTTTCAAGTCTTTTAAAATTCTTGAAAATTGGCAGAGGTTAGACGAGTCGAGTTTCATCTTCGCTTGCCGTTTCATTAATTTCGACTTCATCAACACCCTCAACCGAAGACAGCTACAGAGTGTTATTTCCACTCAGGATATATCATTTATTTTTCCTTTTTTAGGTGTGTTCTTACACTCCTTTTATATTCTTTTTAAACAAAACTGAGAGAAAAAAAACACTCAATAAAATAGAAGTGCGATATTTTCACGACTACAAGGCGCACTGCATTTAAAGGCGCACCCTCAATGAATTAAAAACATCTTAATTCTTTTTCTATATATAAAGCACACTGTTTTTATTTCTAATCAGAAAGATACCTTCTAGAATGAGTAAAAGTTCAAGCTAAATGTGACCCCATGTCCTGCGAATTCGGCTTTTCTTTCCACCATTGAGCGTACTCAGATCATTTTCATCTTTTGACGCCATTGGCCCATTTCTGCTCGGTTTCCTCAGGGCGAATGTCGTAATTTCGTCAAGGTTCTGCTCCAGCAACACGGAGGCCTCTTTGTATGCGGAACCAACGCCTTCAACCCGCTTTGCGCAAACTACACCGTTAGTAACCTTCAAATGCGTCAGTTGTTCTTTGTGTGTGTTTATCTGCTGGTTCTGACCATGTTGTTCGACTGTTACAGAGAGATACTCTAGAAATGGTGGGAGAACCCGTAAGCGGGATGGCACGATGCCCGTACGATCCGCGGCATGCCAACGTGGCATTATTTGCAGGTATTGCTTGGAATTTCCAACTCATAATGCGCAAATACATTGTTTACCTGACCAGATGATGGAACATCCTCACCTAAAGGCTGAATTGCTTGTTTGGTTTTAATCTTCCTGACCTTGTCCTATCTCTCCATCACTTTCCTCCTCCCTCATCTTGTTAATCTTTCTCCACTCGGGCTCTCAGATGGAAGTCTTTTCACTGGCACCGTGACAGACTTCCTTGCCATCGACGCAGTGATATATCGCAGCTTCGGCGACAGCCCCACCCTCCGAACGGTTAAACACGACTCCAAATGGTTCCGAGGTAACTTACGGGAAGCCATGTTCGAGAAATGTCAACTATTCATGTTGTGTCAATGATATTTTTAAAATATGGCTCGTTGCAAAGTTTAGATTGAAGTATGTACGCAGTATGTGTTGCTGGAATAGATTGATGAACTAAGAAACCCATTTTCAGGAATTTAATTGTCAGTTTTGGACCTGTTAGTCGAAATTGGATGGTTTTACGTAGTTTGCATTAACCATGTCTACTGTGGTTCAAAATTATACTGATACAGACCAGACTATTAATGCATTTATTCTCGATCAAGAACTATTATTGACATTATTCCATTTTTTGCTCCCTATGGCAGATTAAAGTAGATGCGTCTAACATTTAAAAAAGAAACTCTCAAATACATGAATTCCGAACATACTACTTACAGCATTATTAAAAGCCATGAATTGTAAGTGGTGAAGATTTTTCAGATAACAGCACGCTCCAAAACCTTCTGAAAACGCTTTTGGGGTAAAAGATCATTTCCTCTTGTGGAATGCAATTTCCTCGCGCAAAAAAGGAAAACCCACCAGGGCATGTCTGGGTTAGTCTGCTTTTAAAGAAACTACATCAAATTGGAAAGTACCAACCTTCTTGGTCAACAAACATTCAATTCCCATAGACACCTCCAAACATCTCATTGGGTCTTTCCAGAAGAATAGCAACTCATTGGATGGCCAATTCCACATTCACCAATTCAACAACGAGACCTCCCAATACCTTTACCCACAAAATGTAGTCGACATAATATAATGAGCTTCACACGTACACAATTATTTTTAAGTGGAGCAAGCAGAGCCAGAATGATGTACGTATTGAGGTTACTGGATCCTTTGGGTTGACAGCCCCCTTATAAGACAAAGTCAAGCCTGTTAATATTTAAAAGGGGAAAACAAGTCTCGGGTAGATCCAATCTCAAACATTTCAGATGAATAAATGATGACTAATGTTCATTCTTTTGTCCAGGCTGATAAATTAAACATGATATGAATATTCAATGAGCAGCTCTATGGACAGATTGCAACGTTTGCCACTGGTTTAAATCACGTCTGCGTGATTGCCTCACCACTGTCTTTTTCTATTACGATTCCCATGTAGAACCCTACTTTGTGAGCGCCATGGAGTGGGGGTCTCATATTTATTTCTTCTTCAGAGAAATGGCCATGGAGTTTCACCATCTAGAAAAGGTAGCCTCTCAACTCTCGTTTTGTTTCTTTTCCTCTATTGTGGTATTAAAACATCTCTCCATTTGTTGTAATGTCTCCCCATTGGACTGTGATGTGCTTGTTATTGTAGGTAATGGTGTCCCGCGTGGCTCGCGTGTGTAAATCCGACCTGGGCGGCTCGCAGCGTGTCCTGGAGAAACAATGGACTACCTTCCTAAAGGCTCGGCTCAACTGTTCCGTCCCGGGAGACTCGCACTTCTACTTTAACCTCCTCCACGCCACAAGCGGTATTATCCGCATGCAAGGACGTGATGTCATTTTGGGACTTTTCTCCACGCCGCCAAACAGGTAACACACACACACACAAAAAACCAAAGGCTTGCCAATTTAGTTGGTCAGACTAAAACCTTTTTCAGACAACTCCAGCAAAAGTAACACATCTACGCATAGTAACTCATTAGCTGCCATTGATTTCCAATCCATTTGAACTGGAAGGGCAGGCGGTGATTAAACAAATGGCCTTTTTCTTTTCCTATCGTTTTACCTACACTGCAAATTTAAAGTTACTATGCTAGTAGATTATCAAGTAAATGCAACCACTTTGAGACCTTTGAACTCCCCAAACAGAATCACCTATTCACATATTCTGCTAGTTTAAGAATAATAATCCCCTTTTTTTTCATTCATAAATGATCTCTTACCACAAACAAACAGACAATCAAACCTAAATACATACTTTGGAAAAAATCTACTGAAAAAATGAGTTCTATTCTTATGATTGAAGTTAGTCAATGAGTAAAAAAAAAATATTGCTCAATCTGCATCAGAATACAAACAAAATAGTGAAAATATTGATCTATTCATACAGTCGACTATTTCGCAACCTTCTTTCTCTGGCTTCACCAGCATCCCCGGTTCAGCCGTTTGCGTGTTTGACATGCAGCAACTCGCTCAGGCCTTCGAGGGACGCTTCAAGGAACAAAAGTCCCCCGAGTCCATTTGGACTCCGGTACCAGAGGAGACGGTCCCTAAGCCCAGGTATTGCTCATGCGAGAAATGCCAGAATAAGCAGTCATGACTCACCTGGAGTTTTGCTTGCCATTTTTTTGTTTTACAGACCAGGAGGTTGTGCAGTACAGGGGTCTCGATTTAGTTCCTCAACCACATTACCGGATGAGGTGTTAAACTTTGTAAAAACACACCCTTTGATGGATGAGACGGTACCACTGATGGGCCACCGACCTTGGGTGGTCAAGACAATGGGACGGTACAAACACAATGCTTTTTTTCTAGTTAAAGAACTTAAATGTCAGGGATAATTTGCGATTTGAATGGCACAGAGGGAAGAAGATTGATTTCACTGAGTGCCTTTTTCAACCGTCAATATGTCTCGGCAGGTACCAGCTGACGGCTATGGTGGTGGACACAGAAGCCGGGCCCTACAGGAACCGAACAGTTTTGTTCCTGGGTTCGACCCGAGGCACCATTCTCAAATTTCTAATGATTCCTACTGGGGATTCAATGTCACACAGTAGCGTATTCTTAGAGGAGGTGGAGGGTTTCAACCCTGAGAGGTGAGTCACAGGAAAGAGATTTTTGTCCTTGCTATCCGATCGATATCGCCTCTCGGCGTAGTGCTCCATCACGTCTCATGGATTGCTTTTATTTCAGCCCTCAACACTTGGTAATAAAATCAGCTAATCCTAGCCACACTGCTTTATTTACCACTTCAAGCATAAATACACATTTAAAAACAGATTAGGGGGTTTCAAACGCATCATTGTTTGGTGGTAACTTTTTAAATATGCTCCCCCTTTGAGAGGGGAGGGGGGTTATGAAACCACATGAGGTGCTTTGAGATAAGACTGCAATTGATTTCTTTTTGCTGCCATCATAAAATTGGAATAATGCATGGTTAACCCTTTCCGGTGATGAGAAATGTCCTATAAGGGTTGGCGATATGGCAAAAAAAACTTGATTTAAACTAGATTTTTCATTCAAATGGGATGATGTCAAACATGTTATTGTAAATGTATCTAACCTTGTCATTTTTGTCTGTTCAGATGTGGCGAGGACTCGCCTCAGGCCCGCCAGCTCTTGTCGTTGACATTGGACCGCTACAGCCACACCCTGTTGCTAGCGTTCCCGTCCTGCTTAGTCCGTGTGCCAACATCTCGTTGCCACTTGTACTCCCGCTGCATGAAGTAAGGCACACAAGTTAACTTGATTTTATCTCTTTTCATCCTTACACTTTGAGCATAAATAGGTTCATAACTATGTGCTACTGAACTGTGACTTGTCACCTCATTTTCCTATAAGAACATTTTTTTAAAACCCTGTAAATCGAGGAAACTAAACAAATTAAACAAAGAAAAACTTCTTACATGGCAAATTCTAGCAAAAAAATGAAACACACCAGTCTGAACTTTTAATCGAATGATTCTGATTTGATGTTTGATGATGTGCACAGTCGTCACCTTTTTAGCCGTGTTTGCAGCTCTTGCCTTTTGGTCCATTTTCCAACAGTTCCCCCGCGGGGAATAAGCAGAATTGGATCAGCGCTGTAACATTTTGGATTATGTGTTTGCACGCAGGAGTTGCTTAGCCTCCAGGGACCCGTACTGTGGCTGGACCAGAGGCAGCACCTGCTCCTTCCTTCGACCAGGAACCAGGTTAGGCCAACACCTAAATGGACAAAAATAGACTTTTAGTATCAGAACAGAAGTTTGACATTTTTCAGTGACAAAGATCTGACTAACATGGTATTTAAATTAATCGCACTTTTTAGTAAAATGATGCATTCTATTTAAGTGAATTTACCTTTCAATAGACAAAACTGAACACTAAAGTAGTTTAAAATACTGCATGTGTATATACTGAATACAATAATATTATAAGCACTGTATTAGCAGATTTTACTTGTTTAGTTTTACAAAAAAAAACTGCATGGGACACTGACTGCATTCATCCACAAAATATTCTATAGATTCTATTATTTTGAATCCCCTCTGTCACTACATGCTTGGCTGAGCGTGACATATGACCTCCTTGTGGGCAGAGAGCAGAGGAGAAAAAAAATCGATACGAGCATCAACAGCATATCCTATTACAGCCAGTGACCTATCAATACGTGGCAAATCAGTTTCATTGATTATGCTCCACAAACGTGCCTATTCAGATCAAATGTGCAAAGCGATATAATAGGCTCATATCATATTTATTCGCAAATGCAGTGACCAACAATACACCATATATTAGTATTTTTTTAGACCTTTTTGTGAATGACAAAGGCCTGCTTTTCTAATGTGTGATTTTTCTTTCGTTGTAGGCTACCGTTTAAACAAGATGTGGAATATGGAAACACTACATCTCATTTAGGAGACTGCGATGGTAAGTGGCGGTGAATTTTTTAATTTTCAGTTCAAATGGATTGGATATCTCTTAGTAGCAAATTCATTGAAATTCACAGCAGGAGGATGAAAAGAGCCCCTTGATTGGACATCTATAATAGTCAATAAAGCTAAAAGAGTGAAAAAAAACCCATATGTTACACCCAAGTTTTATGTAGCTGTATTCATAATGATATCTGTCGTGACAGTAAGATTGTTACATAGATTGGTGGTTTTAATTTGAAAAATACATCATGTTACGGTGCTTACCCTAAAGTATACCCCATGTAGACATATTTGTCATTAAATTAAATAGCACGCAGAGTAAGCTAATTAGTATGTTTCTGGAAATGACTCAAATGAGTACATTGATCAATTGGATGCATGAATTTTGTACGAGTTTATGAAATACCATCAATTAACTTGCCACATCCAATATGGCGGATACATTAACATATCTAAGTAGAGAGCCTTTCTTAAACTGGCTAAGAGCAGTCTCCGCCTAGTGGCCCAATAACTCATTGCATGCTTTCATTGTCTTATTTAAAGCAGCAATAAACTATTGATGATATCTTTTTGTAATTAATATCATTACTAAACATCACTTAAACACTAACTATCAACTTTGAAAACCTGATATCTGTGATGTATTTGTCAGAGCTGAGATTTTTTTTGTCTTGTCTGACTTGCTTTCGGGTCAGAACTATCCCACATTAGCATTTCAGTTAGAAGTAAAATGTAAAAAAAAGAAAAAAGAAATATAGCTGTCAACACCAGAACCCCATAAAAAGGAACAACAAAGCAATCTTCAATATTATTCAAAACTTTCTCCTTTCAAAATGTGACAGACGGATTGAATATAAAAGAGATCGAATTTTTTATCCTTCTTACTGCAAAAAAAGCAGTGCCCAAGAGAAAAAGTGTCTCATCCAGCTTTATTCTGGATTTCACTCAGTAGAAACAAGAAACCTTTTTTTTCTTCCAAAGGCTTAAGCGTCCTTCTTATTTGAATCCACGTGCAATGTCATTAGATCGGATCTTACAAATTTAAAAGGAGCTTCCTTCCAGTTTTAAACACATTAGTTTTCTTTGAATCGGATACGTGGTCTTCCATGAAAGTGATAGCGCGGTCGGTGACTCCCGAGCTTGAGACAAGCGAGCAGATGGTGCAGATGGGACTGATTAGAATTGGGTGGAAACACTGAAGTCATGCAATGTTGTATCGAGAGAATATGACTAGGTTGCACAATGGAAAGAATGAGGAGAAAGAAAAAGAAAAAGAAAAAAAATGGTGTTTTGCTTTGGTCGGAGCGCCACTTAATGACAAGTCCAGGCTTTTCTGAAACCTTCGGGGGCCTGGAGAGCCCCACGGCCACTGTGGAGAGAAATTTATTGTCTTATATACCGTGCATCATCTGTCCTAATAGGTCTGCGCTCAAAACAAAGCGCAGTGTGAAGTAGTAGTATCGATTTCTTTTGGGTAAATTAAGGCTCAGCAGCTACAAAATGAGAAAAAAATCTTTCCCTTTGTGTATGTTATAGACTACTTTCTTATCTAAGTCATTTCTATTGCTTATGTTTCTCATTCACAAGTGGGGGGAGGAGAATTAGCAGGGATTTAATGACTACAATGTCATTGTGTGAGGGGAACAATCTTATTACTAGATTTTATTAGTTAGCCAAACAAATGTTTGTGCTCGTAGGAATCCTTCAGCAGAGTCTTCTCATCGAACCGGAGAGCCTGGTCTCCCTCAATCTCCTGGTGGCTTCGGCGGTGTCCGCCTTCACCATCGGAGCGGCGCTGTCGGGCCTCGCCGTCTGCTGGATCATGGCTCACAAGCCCAGCAACCGTCGTCACGGCAACACGACTCAGTCGTCTATCCAGCGGCGTGAAAGGAGCCTATTAAGCAACGCGGGCGGAATGGGGGGCTCTGTGCTCAGCGTGACGCGGCCGGGAGGCGGAGAGCGCACCTGCACTCCAGGAGGGGAGACCCTCTTCGTCATGCCCAACGGCTGGGTCAAATCCGGGGAGCTTGACCCCGGTTTTCTGCCCACCCCGGAGCACACGCCTCAGCAGAAACGAAGAGGGCTGCGGCTGTCCGATTCCAACTCCGGTGGATGGGACACTAGCCAAACCTACTTAGGGGGAGGCTCTGTAGGTCTGGGCTCCCCCTTGCGGATGCCCCCCTCGGTTTACCTGACCACCCGACTCTTCCAGCAGGGGGGAGGGGCCCGTCACGGCGGCGAGGGAAGGGGGAACGACGCCCCCCGGCAGCACTACGTCTGCTTGAGCAGGCAAGAAAAAGCGGGTAAGGGGACGCCCAAGGGTCCTTTGAGGAAGTCGGCGGGGGAGTACGTGTACCCCATGACGCCCCAGGACTCGCCCGAGCGTCGGAGGGTGGTCTCGGCGCCCAGTGCGCCGGCCGAGTGCGGCGAGCCCCTCCCTCTGCGTTGGCCGGCCTCGGAAGGCTACATCCTCAGCAGCCACGCCATGGTGCCCGTCCCCTTGCCTCCGCCTCCCTCCATGGCTGCCCCCGGTGGTCAAACATACATGTCCCAACAACACACCCCGGGGCTGACCAGGGCCCTGCTGAGGGGGGCTTTGGAGCGGGGAGAGCTGGGGGAGTTGGTGGACCTCAGCCAGTTGATGAGTAAGAAGAACTGCAATGACAGGACTCAGGCTGGCCAGTGACAGCTGAGGAAATCCAAAAAGGGCCGCATGGGCGCCCTTCCATAGACTTCTCTTTAACCTCATCCAATCCAGTCAGTCCTCTCTTGTCTCCAGACATTTTTTGTGCATTGTCATTCAAGCCTTGTGTCTCGGGCGATGCCCCCCTTCTCCCCACCCTTCATTATCCCAACTGCAAGGCTCCCTCCCAACTGGCTCCGGCGCCCGCCAATCTTTTGCTGGCGAGCACTAATTGGTCCGATGGACGGAGGTTGTTGCCGTGTCTGCATTGCAGAGCTGCCTCGCCTGCCAAACGCGCTCCACGCCTGCAGGCAGAGGGGGCGAGAAAGAAAGGAAGGGAAGAAGGAAGGAAAGAAGGAAGAAAGGGAGGAAGGAAGGAAGGAAGGAAGGGAGGCACTTGGACGCTGCTTTGTGCCAATACTGCGATGCTCTTTGCCAAATAGAAAAACGAAATGGACAAAAGTCTTGGGACACACTACATCATGTTTGTCAGTTTGTTAATTGTTGTTCCCCTCAATCTTTGACTACCCGTCACATCCACTACATTGCCCTTCAGTCATCAAGTTGCAGTTGTCAAAAACAATACTCAACAAAAACAATAACATCCGACAACTAGGCCATTGTTTAGAGCAGTGTGATCATAAATGACAAAACCCTATAATTCAAACACAACACTCAGCACAGATGGCATGAAATAGATTCAAGTGTAGACACATTATTCTCTTATCAAACCATTACAGGACTACAAAAAGAGAGTAAATTTAACCAATCAGCATTCCCTCTGGGGATGACTTTGAAATCTGATGGCTATAAGAAACTGTCAGCTGATGTAGTTGATATTACACAGACCTGCACTCGCAACATGACAGCACATCTGATTGGACGAAAAAAGTACCATCCATATACATACCCGTACTTTAACCAGCCAAGTCAATTAAGGCTGGAAAAACTATAATATGACAGGGTAGGAACAGACCTAATTCTGTCCACACAAGTCCAAGATTTAACATAATGAAAAGCTACAAATTGTCCCAATTCTCTTCTCCATTTAGTTTTACCTTAATTAGAAATGCACACGTTAATGACTCATCACCAGGCAGAAATTAAAGTTATGGCAGACTGCATCATAGGAAGCCAAAGAACTTCTGCTTCCTCTTTTGCTGCATCATTTTTACATTGGAATCCTGACTGTGGTTATTTTTTTTTTGTGTTTAGCGCATTTACGTGCAACACGGCATGCGTGTTAAATGCCTCCGATAGTCCAGGCTCCCTCACGGCGATGCAGGACCATAATTCTTTGGAGAGAGGAGAGCAGGACTGAAATGTCAGCACTATTCCTGCCAGCCAGCCGCATGCTCCGAGTATAATGACGTTGTCGGCATCACGGTGGCACGTTGCTCTTTTCAACCCCCTTGCGCTCCGTGTTCTACTTAATGACCAATAATTCCACAAGGATGTCTGGAAAGGTTTGCAGCAAAACATTGGACTGAGCAAAATGAGAGACTGGAAGAAAGGTGTCATGGATTTAAGTGGGAATACCTTGTCATTTTTTTCCACATCTAACATATTCCACATTAAGGAACACACATACAGTCCAACTGTAATGGCTAAGAATTCTCCTGGAAAGCCTAGAGAAAGGGTCAAGGTCTCAGAGACTGGATGCAAAGCAAAGTGACAGTTACATCGGCAGTGATGGAAACTCCAATGCCAAAAGGGGTAATGGAAATGCCCCCGGCAGGCAAATAGAGCCATAAATTTTCTACCATCAATGTGTCGCATCTCATGAAAGAGTCAGCATTTATAACGGTGCAGCATTGAGATGAATGCTGTGCAAAGAGATAAACAGAAGATAAGCAAAAATGCTGCGTAAAAAAATCCTTTAAATGCAGCTCTACTTTGTACCTGTGCAGATAAGGTTCCATTCAAAGTTGAACTTAAGTAACTAGATATCTTTACTTTAGTATTACCATGAATGTAAAATTATACGCCAAAGCTGCAATTCACTTAATAAACCCACTAAAATCCAGATTTCAACATTTTACAAAGGATAATCCAAGTATGAATGAAATTAGTTTTAAAGAAACAGAATTTTGGTATTCATTCATTCATTTTCTGTACTGCTCATCCTCACAAGGGTCACAACTTAAGTTTAAACACACAAAAACAATGATACTGTTCACAGAATACATAAACAATACTATCAAGGGAAAACTCCAACAGGTTTTTTTTGTCGAGAGCTAACTCATTACTCATTGGCGGTTGTAAAATTACCAGAATTGTTCTAAAAAATGAGCAGTTTTCACATTAACTTGGCATATTTCTACTAACAACTTCTATTGGTGTCATTGGCACTTAAACATGAAAATTGATTCAAATGGATTAAATGTCTATCATATAATGAATACAAAAATGGATTAAGCCTATTAGCTCATATCAACTCTTTTCAATTAAGCCTTTCTGGGGAAATAAAGTACGCTATCGTCTCCATCACATAATGACAGACTTTCCAAGCGTTTCCAATCTGGGTGGGAAATCCCAGTGGAAAATCTGTCATTTCATCCTGAACGTCTCTAGACAGAAACGCCATCCAACCACATTTTCAATGGTCTGCAGGAAATTTAGAAAAACAGATGGCGTCAGTGATCCCATTTTTTTCCTTTATTAAATTTGTGGTCTTCTTTTATGTCATTTAATTTTGAAATATTCTGTGATCTCCCGAATATGTGGTTTAAGTATTCCCTATATTTATTTTCCCTTTAACAGTATTTTAAGGATGAGAATTATTAGTTGTCTTTTTATTACACGACAGTAATTGATTGAAATGGACCTTCATGTCATTTGTGTGCCAAAATCTTGCAGTATTTCACTGATATCTGTTTACAGAAGCAAAAAACAACAAACAAAAAAAAAAAAACATGTTTTCAAGTGCCATGACGCCCATTTGAATCCACAGCGCGCCCACTTTGGAATGAAATCATATTTATTGCAGTCAACTATGTGGGATATCTGTATGCCTTTAAATTTACATGCTGAATGTTTTTTCTGTTAACGCAGGCTTTTACTGTTGATGTGCATCAGCAACGATGCAGGAATAGTGTATAAAGAAAGTAACATAACTGTATTGTACTGTATATATGTATAGAAATTTTGTCCATGCGCTTTATGATGCTAAAAATGTTACAAACATGACACAGATTGAAGATACAAAATATAATGATGATGTAAATGGACAGAAATACTGTGAAGGTCTTTTATCATGTTTTTTTTTTTTTTAGTAATGTGGTTTGCCAATCAACTGCCGTACTGAAGGAAAGTTTTTAATGGCATTATGCTGTGCAGTAATATATAAGCACAATGTCTATTATTTCTCTTTCTTTTTGCATTGCGGGAACTGTAACATTTGTTGATAGTGTAAATAGTCACTATGTATGTATACATGTTTTTGTTTTGGTTTTTTTTAAGGGGGGCAGACAGCTTTTTCCTAAAAAACAGACGGGAATCGAAGTGTAAGGGATTTTTTATGGCTTTTTTCCCCCCCCGTGCCAATGCTGTGAATAAGATGTATGTAAAATATTTACGTGACTTTGACTGAAAGCTAACTTCAGCTCTGTCCTGTTGTTAGAATAGAGATGCAGGCCTGATCTCAGTCAAAACTGAGCCATTTTGCCTGATTTCTGCAGTTGTTGAAAACACTTCTGTGATAATTATCATTCATCTTTGGAGTACTGCTATTAAAAAAAACACTTACTCCTATAATGCTGTGCATGGTGCTGAATGCATTCATACATTCATTTGCTGTTAACCCTCCCACTTCAAATGGATTTGACATCCATGAGTTAAAATACCGATCCACACATAAACATAGTACTCCCAATCGGAAAAGAATGATATTTTCAAATTGATGTCACGATAGTAATCAATGCAAGAATGTTGTTATCTTTTCAAAAGGGCAAAAACAGACACTTGTGTAGGCAGCCTATGCTGTGACTTATGCAGTTGCTTTTTTTCATCACAAGAGAGAGCTAGATGCTCTAGAAACACGTTCGGCCTGAACATAGTGGTGTCAGACAGCCTCCCATTTGGGTCCCCATGCATTGACTGTTAACCTAAAAAGGCAATGGAAGGAGAGGAATGCTTGCTTGCTCCTATACATGCTCAAGCCCAATAAGAAGACAGTATAAGCAAAGGTTTCACCCTAGAAATATTCAGTTGAGTACAGAAGTATTTTAGAAAAATCATAAGTTATATAATTTAAAAAAATACAGTATGTTTATATATTATATGGATTAGGCATCTTCTATTTCTACATAACACTGACTTAAAAAACACTACTTTTTCAACAAGAAGTCACAGCTAATTGAATCAAAGAAGCAGTTTTTCATTGAAATCCACTCAGCAACACGTATATAGGGAATATAAACAGACTTCCAGTTTCCAGGTGAAGGATAGAAATAGTTCACAGGAAAGCTTAACGTGAAATGGTGTGTATCAGCCAATGAAAACGACCATGTTTGCTGTTACTATGCCAACGGTGCTTCTTTGCAGTGCCAATGCCTCGCCATCTTCCTATAACATCATACGGAATATCAATAAGCATAAAAAAGGGAGCAAAGAAGCTGTCAAATACCAGCAGAGCCACAAAGATGAAATGAAAGCATTGATCTTTACACCAAAGTTTTCGAAGATAATTTTCCTCTCGAAATATGACGGCCATTGTCAACAGAGAGTAAACAACACAGCCGATGCCCATTTTTTTTCTTCCTTATCCATGACCTCACCTGCAGTGGGAATGCTAATCAACCTAATAACCCCCAAACAAAAAAAATGGTTTGTATCTTGGAAAAACTCCTACAGGAGGTCAAGGCTCTAAAATCCGAATGGCCACTGAATTTGTAAACTGATTCCATATGTGTCATGAAATCTTACACTGCCCTCTATTGATCCTTGAGTCCTTCTCTGTCTGCACTTCTACTTGAACTTGAAGAAAAACAAAGAAAGAAAAAGAAAAAACAGGGTCAAAAAGCTATCCAAACAGTCAAGAGCCTGGAGGTTTGGGATAGCATAGCAGCTTCTCAAGTAAAGTCTGTCTTTAATCCTGTTAAGTGTATTTAACCCCATAGACATTACATCGTCTACACGACAACGACCATAACCTGAGAAACACAGGAAATATGAGATTAGATCCTGTTTATGAGTAATCATAGCCTGAAATTCGGCGGTTATAGCATTTGTGATTTTATTAAAAAGATGATTCACGATGTGTTGATGTGATATCTCCCTCAAACCAAAAGAAAAATCTAATATTCCACAGGATGTGTGGGGGTTTAATATTACGAATTGAAGCCTGTTGTTGTTATTAATTTACCATAAGCCCCCAGAGGCTCCTTCCTGTTTGTGTAAAGATCTTTCCCCCATCAGCACAGATCTTGTGTATAATTGTGGATATATTTGTCTGCTTGTCTCAGTTGACCTTAATTGTGCTGCATCCGTCCACCCATCCTCCTTTTGCCCCCCCGTTCGTCCGTCCGTCCGTCTGCCTCTGCTGGACTTCCATTCCTGGCTGTCTGTACAGTTTGAAAGTGCCCTTTACACGTCACCAAGTCAGGCAGAGATGGTAGATGGTGGGCTGCGAGAGAGGGGTGTGCTGGGGTGGGGGTTCTATTGCTGTAACTAGGTCAGTGAAGACACACCCATCCGTCCCCTCCCAACGTCCCTGACCACCCCCTCGCTCCCTTTTCCCGTTGTGACGCAATGCAGAGACCATCTTTCTGTCTTATTAACGTCAGCATGCATACACTACAAAAGCCTATTTCATTTGGTCAGTTTTATGGTTTCATTTGACATTTTGCATATTGCATAATGTTATTTACTAATATGGCGTCGTCATAAATCCTTTATACGGGCAAGAAATGCAATGTTGGTATAACTGCTTATTGCCCAAGCTTTAAATATGAAGTTCTTATGGATTTTGACATTCAAAAACTCAACATAATGGTCATTGCTATGGAAATATAGCTTGAATGCTAAAAAGTACACCTTCTTGATTGTAGAAAAGCCACATGAAAACGACCGTAGTACTTCATTCACCCGCACAACAGCTTGTGACTTATCATGTGTCTCTGCAGTGTTCTGATCAAAAGGGAACCAGAGTCATACAATATGTACAATCTAGAGCAAACTCCAACTATTACATAAGGCCGCCTGTGGTATCTCGACAGCAACACTAGATGTCTCTGTGAAGGCCTGCGCCGCTATGAGTCATCTGGGCTATTGCACAGGAACTAATTTATCCAATCTCACCCATGCCTGATTCTCAAATGCAGCGTTTTTGTGTTGATTGTTACACCAAATCTGGGGTGATGCATGCACGACTTCGCAGTGACGAAAAACATGATGTGGGTGGTGAATGCGATTAACCCGACAATGCGCAAGTTTGAATGGAACATAAAAGCACAGGGAAGCGTGTGCGGGTTTCAACTGGTGATTCATGTGTGAAAACAACCTCATCGTTTCAGTGGCTCCAGTCTTCCGTGATTAGATAATGTAAGGCCAAACATGCAAATCTGCCCCTGAAGACAATCAAGATGAGAGAATTTATTAAGATGATAAAAGAAACACGATAAGGCAACTTTGATTGGCCAGCAGAAGACTATGGACGGCAAAGAAAGGCTCCAAAGGATGTAGGTCATTGGGCTGAACGCGAAGGAAGCAGAAAGTATTTCCTTGAGGGAAATATCTAAGATAATGGACTTCTTGTTTCCACCTCGCTACACGAGATAGCTTGGATACAAAATACAAACAAATATGACAACAGCATCGATGCGTACGGAGGGTGCGGGGGGTTCTCACTTCATACAGGGTGTAACTGGGTCAGGTTCACATTGCAAAGCACATTGAATCACACTAGGGATGAAAACAGTCCGGTTGCCTGGGAAACCACCTTTTAGGCAGATATTTGCATGGCATATATTTGCATCCGAGCTTGTGTACACGCAGGAAAAACAGCTTAAACTCATTGTATGGGGATTATAAGCAGGTTGGTGCTCTAATCACTCAAGAACATCTCATTTTTAGTTAATGTATTACTTCATTTAGTGTTTCAGTGTTATTACTGTGTCAACATTAGCCACAGTCCGACTATTCAACAGCATGTGGGAGTGGCAAAGTGATGGACAGAAGAAGAAATACGTTGCCGTTTGTTGGGGCAAGTCTGGGCATACTGTGGAAATGCGTGAGTCATAATACATTGAATAAAAAATATATATTGGTCTAGATTGAGAATAAAGAATATGGAACACCCTTTTTTCTCTAATGTATTCATAGTTTTCTCAATTTAATGTTTAAAATTTAACTATTTAACAAGGTTAAACTAAGTAGTAACTACAAAAAAATGTAGTTTTCAGTTGATAGTCTGGGGCTGCTTTGCTTCTAAAGAGCCTGGATGACCTGTTGCGATTAATAATGAGTTTGCATTTATTTTTACTTTGCATGGAACTTAAGAAAAGTCAGATAAGGAAGAAAAAGAAGAGTTTGGCAACTGGACGCAAATCCAAATAGAAACAAAGTCACTAAAAACCTGGCTTTACATGTAAAGCCTGCTGTATAAAATCAGGTCAAGGACAATATAAAAATACACTGTGTATGTTTGCGTTACTGCCAGCCATCCATCTCATTGGTGGTGGGGTTGTATTTGCACAATGAGATAATCCCTACCTATTGAACTGCGCTTGAACTCTAATTCAATTTACAAATACTTTATCATACTCAAACCTTTACATTGTATAGTGTAGAACTAATAATCATGATAACATAAACACGACTTTGGAAAATTATTCAGGTGTTCATCACATACGAAACAAAACATGGAACACTGACCTGGTGACGCAGCAAAGAGAAATACTACTGCAGTTTAACCAGCCGAGTCCGTCAGCAGGGGGATTAACAGAACCTTAAGAGAATAGAAATGAAACAGATTTAGCAAATGAGAGAAATCTGCTTTACAATATAATCATGTAACCTGACATATCCCTGTTTACACACGAGTAGTATTTGGTGAAATTCTACCTCACACAAGTGAAAGGCTAAACTTGCACTGATGAATTTCATCTTGGATCCTGTTCTTATAACCTGAGGCCAGCATGCGAATGTTTTGTGGTGCAGCGTGGGAGAAACAAAAAGGAATGTACAGAGTTGATGCCACTCAGGCAAAAAGATTGGCCACGGGGCCTCCGTCTGAAACCATGTGCAGCCAATCAGTTACAGTCGAAGCGTCATTCCGACAAAGGCTCTTTGATGCAAGCAAGGCCTTTAAATTGATCTGAGCAGAGTCAGAAGGCTGCACTAGCTCTGATCAGAAGCAGGAGACACCTACGGTAAACAAAAAAAAAAGCAGTCTGATAACAAAAAACCCTACAATCTAGCTATTTGAAAATAAGCTTTGAGTCATGTAAGGGTAACACAGCCGTTCACTATCACAGCTTATTTAGTATGAGCTGATCTAAATGCATTGACTTTTTCAAACCGGAATTGCAAGTGACAATCTTTCCTCTTTATTTTGCTTTGTTTTCTTGGCTACACTGTCATCAATACGTCAAACTAGATGTCTTTTAATCATTTTGCCATTGTACGACTAATCTAGGCCTTAAGAATGAGAATGTAATTTTCCAGTGTAGTACAATACTGCGCTTTTATTTATCAGTACTTGCTCTAGTTTCGATTTGTTTATTCTATTTTAATTCATTCATTCATTTTCCCTAGCGCTTAACCTCACAAGGTACGCGGGGGTGCCGTAGCCTTCCCCAACTAACTAAATAGCTTCCAGGGAGAGGATACTCATACCTAGGAGCGATTTAGAGTGTTCAACAACCCTACCATGCATGTTTAAGGAGGAAACACATTGTATATAGCATTGTTCCAGAAACCTGAAACGCACTACCAAAAATGGACATTATTTTTTTTCCATTTTGTATGCAGGTCTGTTTATTGTCGTAAGATTTATGATGTCAAAAAAACTCATATGTGTTTGTATTTTCACCATCCACCCCCATCTGCTCTTTCATCCTGTTATGCAGCATCTGGCACATCCCCAAAGCTCTTCCAGCTCGAAGATCTTCACCTTCTTTGTCTTTTCTACCACCTTTATTTTACATCAGGCAACAAAATGTCTGCCTTGGCCAATCCTTGCTTTCTCAATCCCTTACTCTCTCTCTCTCTATCTCCCTGTCTCTTTCTCTCTGTCCCCTGCTGTCTAACCTATCTGTACAGCAGTTACATAAGCACTAAGGTCAAAGTGTCACTGTGGTTGTCAAGGGAGACATATAACAGAGGGGGCTTTAGAAGAGGTGTTAGCGCGAGGCAAAAAGGAATGACAAAACGGCTAACGGTCGAACGGAAACAACTGTAGGGATTGGCGCGCATTTTGGAGAATGAAAATATGCACCATATTAGATGAGGAATGAAAGGATTAACAGGGTTTCTAAAAGAAGGAACGTGTGTGCGTGTGAGTGTGTGAGCAAGAGAGAGAGAGAGAGAGAGAAAAAAAAATCTGTGACTGCTCTATTAACCTAGTTTGAGTAATCTCTGCCTTCATGCTGTTTCATAACATCGCTGCCAGAACATTGCATCATAAGCGCGCACACACACACATACACACAACCTCCACGACACCCCACCACATCACCGCCAACCCCCTGATTACCACAGGGAGGACTGAGTTACGCATATGTTTATAATAGTTTAAGATTGCAGTTCAATGTGCCTGATTGCAACAGATAAAAAATGGTAGGTATTTGTTGCATATGTGCTTGTTGTTAAGGATGCAAGAGTGAAACAATAATTGAAAACAGTGTGATGTTCAAAAATGAAGTGAAACAGGAACCAGGTGGCATCAGACATTGGAAGGTCATTGGGTGTAAACTCGGAAACTTGCCTTCAGAGAATACATTGAAATGCTGTTAGCAATTACTGAAGAAAATGTCAAATTATCCAACCTTCCGCCCTGAGATAATTTATTTGCATAAACAAACATTCTTGTCACACATATTTGGATGTTTATGCAATGTTATCACCATGCCAATGGTCAAAAATGATTTAATTTATGCTGTAGCGGCATAATTAAGTATACGCCAGGTGGGAACTTTGTTAGCAATCATAAAACAAAGCAATGTAAATTAATATAAATAGGTTTATTTTGGTAGGCACTGCAATGGAAATATTTACTCTATAATTTCAATTATTATTTTGCATGTACTTGATGTAAAACTACAATCGGCTTGTTTGTGACTGAGAAAATGACAATGTCAAGTAGTAATGAGTTATGATCAGCCAATAAAATAAGATAGAAATACACAAATGTATCACTTAGTAGTGGAACAATCACCTCATTGGCTGCCATTGACAGCAATAAACGTCCTAGTCATTTGAAGATTTGTTCATTCGCTGATGCAAGGCAACAAATACTAATTGGAAATCTACCATTGTCAATGGCACTTAAAGAAGTCCTCAATTAACTGATAGATGAACAAACAAATTGACAACCTGACTATGATTTTAGTGTGCATAAAAACATTTTTTGCAGTGTGGGGGCCCTAGGGATTTCTTGCTTGGAAGCTTCAGCTCCCCCTACTGCACTCATCGATTTAAATAAGTGTGCTATAAACTGTTAAGTCACATTACAGTACTGTACAGCTGCCCTTATTTAATGACATTGGAATCTTGGCGTGTTAGGATCGCGTGGCTTCTCTCTTTCTAACTTCCACAGCCACCTTAAAAACTCACCCTACGCGCATGCGCAATGACGCCGCCGCTGCTGCTCGAAAGAGCGTGTGGCGGTGAGATCATGTGAGAGAGTCCACGCTTGGAGAAAAGTAGGTTAGCAGGGTAGACTGAGAGGAAGGCGCTGACTGTGTGGACCACCGTTGGGAATATTTCAGCCAAACATCACCACTATTCGCGAGGGCGTTTAGGATGCAACCCAAAACGACTTTCTTTACTCTATTCTTTCCCTCGGACTTCACTGAACGATAGAGGACACTCAGGGGTGGGCATTTTTTTTCCTTGATTCTTTTGACATTTCTTTTTTTCCTCCCTACCAGATCGGGTTTGCAATCGGGATCGAAATACATTTTTTATTTATACAGACACTTTTTTTTTTGCTGGCAGCCATTCACCTGCAGCACAGCCAAATGTAGCCGCGCGTCCTTCTAAATTGGTTAAGAAGAAGAAGAAGAAGAAAAAAACGTCAAAATGAGAGGTAAGTGCATTCGGGTTAACTCGTTTGGGTGTTTGGAGGAACTTGATGGCCTGTTTTAGACATCGTAAAGTAAAAAAAAAAAAAAAAAGAAACGGGTTGCCTGCCACATGTGCGCACAGATCCTGGGTGTGCGCCTGTTTTGCTCCCAAATGCGCATTAATCCCCCCATGACTGGATTAGGGATGAATACTGCAGTGTTTGTGTTTACTTTTCAATTCACTTGCAGTGGGTTTTAATCAAAAATGCATTAAAACCGTGATTATTTTTTTAAAAATTATAGTCCAGCTGATCATATTACCAGATAACCACATGCAAATTTTAATAATCATGCCAAACCTGTCATCAAGTGAGCTATGACATTTGTCAGACAGAAAAACCCTGTACATTTTAATCGGGGTTCCATGTTTGTGTTATGCAATAAGAGGGGAGGGGCAACATAGGAGCTTGCTAGTGACCAAAACTACAATTATGTAATCTACTTGTTTATATTTCAATGGTTAATTTAAACTAAACTATGGCATACTACTGTTCATAATAGAATCAGTTAAAAAAAAACTAAAATGTGTGTCTAGTCATGGGCACTAAACAGGCCGCCCTATATGATAACAATTGGGTTTAAGTCAGTTATTTGAAAAAAAAATATGCGTCATCTTTGCTGCCATTTTATCAGATAGGTCGGGATGTTGAGTTGGCGGGGTCTTGCCAACATGGCAAGATATAACCGCATAACTGTGTGACTACAGAGGGAGATGGACCTGGCTGTTCCACTGACCTAGTTATGTCACCAAACGTTACACAGCATGCGCAACAGAGGGAGGGGGAGCGACTGAGGGAAGTGCCTGCCTGCCTGCCTGCCCGACTGCCTATAGGCCATGTGGAAAAAGAACACACATTGACACTTGCCCTTGCACTTCAATTTGACTCCTGGCTACCGTCACTGAGGAATGAACTTGAACTTGAGCGGGAATTCCTAGAAGAACAAAGCGTATCGCTAACATCTGTACATTCCAGCCGTCTGTCAAAGCCACCTAAAGCTTAAAACAAGTTGCATAGACAAGGAAGATACTTGATACAGTCATTTTGGCATTAATGCACTCTAGCATGTCAAAATAGAAATCTATTTTAATGATCAAATTGAAACCGCCTTATGGTAGAGGGGTTCACTGGCCTAAATTCCGGGCTCGATTCCCGCTGATTGTGATATGATTGTCGGTTGTCTGATGACTAGCGACCAATTTTAGGGTGTAGTCTGTGGCAAACCTTACAAGAATGAATGACTGAATGATCCAGTTAATGCCAAATAATGCTAGACGTTCATTCAAATTGAATGGCACATTTTGCAGGTCAGGGAGTACAATAAGCTCCTTCAAAGACACTGTTTGCTTTTCATGAAAATAATATATATTTTGGACGTCGGGATCCTATCCTCAGGTATACGCTAAATAACTCACCTCTCTGTTTGCTTCTCGCAATGCATGAGATACCGCCAAAGCTCTTCTTAAATAGGAACTGGTCTCAAGGAATTATATCAACCAAGTGATGGTGAAAGACGAATGAGATCATTATTACGAATTATCTGTACTTGCATTGACCAAGCTGAAGAATAGAAATTACAAACATTTTTAGAGAGGATGTCATTTTTTTTGGTACACTACAAATAGCAGGGTCTTATTGGATAATGTACTGGACTTTTTTTGGTCAAAATGTGGGAATGAAAAAAAAAAAGTGTATGTTTGAACATAAAAACAGCTGCTTTTTCTCAATATTTTATATGAAAACTGTCAATTCTGATCTTGGTTTGCAAATGCAAGATTACCGGCATTGAACAGATAGATTATATCTAATTACTGTACTTTAAAATACAGGATATATTGGATTTCATTTATTGAAAACAAAAATCTGCTAACATTTACTGTTGTGTGGCTAAAATCAGAGTATTACGAATGAAAACTCCATTATAAAAATAGATTGTCTAAATCTGACATGAATTGCATGTATTAAAGGCCTTTACAATCGGGATAACTTGACATAATATAATTGAGAGTGTGATAGCAGAGGGTTGGTTCGATTTAATTGCATGTGCTGCAGCGTCCGTCATTCTGCACCTTGCTGTGAGACATGATGCAATCAGGGTTGCTGTAACCCATGGAGTGAAACCCCATGCTGTCAAACTGTCGAATTAGTAGCAAGCAAGTCACAACTCCGGATATTTGACTCATTTACTATCAGAGTGGCTGTATAAATAGACAGAATTGCCAAACGTCCACCAGTGCTATGAAGCAAGTCATATTCCGTTTGAAATGAGCTAATTAAAAAAATGTAGATCACCGAGTTCAGTAAAGTGTTGCAGTAAGTAAGCCATCGAGCAATGTTTATGACACGCCAACAAGAACAGCCTGTCCTTTCCTTGTTTTGAAACTGGTTACACAAGTATTGACATGAGTTACGTATGTCGCCACTCGTGTGAGGGTCAAAATTCTTTTTTTTTTGGTCTGCGACATATTACTGACACACTGTGTTTGACCCACTGGCCCAATAATTCTTTTTTTTGGTGTATTTCCTACTGGTCTGGTTCTTATTAGACAAGGAAAAAAAAGATTGTAAGATTGAAGTTACAGGTTTTTTTCTGCGTCACTTTTCCCTGTCCAAAGTGAATTAGCTTTTTTTGACAGATGATAAATTCAGACGTTTCACTGGCTGAGTAACAAGAAAGTCTGTTTTTCCTTCTTTTCTTTTCTTTTAAGGCTCATTTTTCCTATAGTGCACAACTAACCACCATATGGAAAACAACTTTAAATCTTTTAAAGATTTTGTGACTGGCTCGTTGTGCTAGTAGAGTGTTGCATGTGTTTTCATGGATTATGTTAGTGAAATAGGAAGGCTTTTCCTGATTAGTTAGAATACATCAGTTCTTTTAATCCGGTCAAATGGATCTACGCAATTGTGTTAGACAGGCTCTAAAGTAAATGTTGCCTTGATGCAATGGGCAAGTCATCGTGGGAAAATATGCTTTTGTTTGGTGTCATCTAGACTGTATTTCTGTCAAAAAGCAAAGCAAAGAATGGCAAATCAAATAATTCTATGATTTCGACTCATCCCTCTGGTACAGTAGCTCATTCCAAATAAATGTGTCACTAATAAAGCATGATGTGTTTTGATATCACTAGTTAATGCAGTTTTACCAGTGTTTTATTACATCTGGTGGTTAATTTTACTGTTATGCAACAATTCTTTTTGGTATTCAAACTTCAGGCCTGAAGGAAAATGTTTTTCATGGAAAGAAAAGAAGGAGCTCCACCTTAAAAAATGGTCTGTGGAGCACTCTGATGTGCCTTCTTCCACCCCCTCCTCCCTCTTGTTTCAGTGGGAAAGTGTGTCAGTGGGACAGAATGTCCACATGGACTGACAGGCTACATCGCTCAATTGATGGTTGACTCAGCCAATACCGAAAAAGCTGCTGTCAGCGCCTAGCCAGTGGGAAAGAGCGATTGTGCGGAGGGGCGGGCCAGCGGTGTTGCTAGAGTGAGCCGACTGAATGAGTGTTGTGAGGAATGCTCACAGACGAGAGTTATATAATCGAGAGACGGGGAAGGGGGGGGGGCGGGAGAGGTGAAGGGGTTTTTTCCATTGCATGCCTGCAGCTGCCACCATCAGTTGAGTACAGTATTTTCGTCGACAGCTTAAGAATTGAGCAGGCAGCAAAGTGCACATATGCACTGGGAAATTGTCTTTTGGGTTTATAAATAATCACACTTAAGAGGATTATCAGATGTAACACAGTAAAGTGTATCATATGAAAGTCTTGAGGTAGAACAATGTCAGACTAGGAAATTAGACTAAGCAAGAAATCTTGGGATATTGCTATTTTGCCTCGGACGAGACAGAAGAAGTCTTTGTTCGTTCGTCTCTGTGTGCAATGGTCATGTGATTCCCTGATCTGTTTGTGCAATCTATTCCTTCATGGGGGCCTCGTGCAGGGTGCAGATGGACACAGTTGAAGGCAAGTTGGCCTCACTGGTTCTGTTACTTTAGTTGTGAGAAAGTTACATTGTTCGCAAGATCACATTTTTCAGATATAACTATGGAACTATGGAGTATAACTCTTACATCTACAGTCCAGCGAAATAGAACTGTCTAACTCTTATAAGATAAAGTGCAGCTTGCTGTTTCTAGGTCAACAAAATACACTAAGGACATCATTTTGGGCAAGACATATAAAAGAAGAGCACAAGAAAACACAGTACAGATGAACTGAATTAAAAAGCAGGCAAAGTTCACTAGCACTAATCATAAAGCAATATAATAGCTGCTTATCTGATAGCATAAAAGGCAATATGTTTAAAGTCTTTCAAGGGTATTGCAGAGTAGCTTGCCAGTTATATTAGAAAAACAATACTAAGTTTTAACAGAATGTCTGGGAAAGCTAACATAGGAGTCAGGTGAACGCATTACATGTTTGACTGGTATACATTTCCTGAATTGATAAGAGTTTTGAAAAACAAAGAACTGTTGTTTCCTCAAAGACATTATTTGAGGTATTAAAGTAGTGTTCTGACCTGTTCAACGTTGGTCTTGCAGCTCAGATCGAGGTCATCCCCTGTAAAATCTGTGGGGACAAGTCCTCGGGCATCCACTATGGGGTCATCACCTGTGAAGGCTGCAAGGTAAGATGGAAAACAAAGAGATGTTTAAAAGAACATGTTAAATCTCCATTGCACACATGTAAACTAGGCCTGTATTATTTTTTTTCAGGGGTTCTTCCGTCGCAGTCAGCAAAACAATGCCATGTACTCATGCTCCCGCCAGAGGAACTGTTTGATCGATCGGACGAATCGCAACCGTTGCCAGCACTGCCGTCTGCAGAAATGTCTGGCTTTGGGGATGAGTCGAGATGGTAAATACAACAGACCACATACTCTTACTTCCTATAACCCCTACAATGACGAGACTTGACGTAATCACGTGTCGTAACTGTAAGTTTGTCTATAAAGTCCTAAAAATTGGAAATTGAGTAGCCTTTGCTTTAGAACCAAGTAGTATATTCCACTAAATAAAAGCTGATACCGTGAGAATTTGAAGCCCTCACTTGCTAATGTCCCGCTTCAGCTGTTGGGAGATGCCCCCAAACTTGCGCTCATCTCTTTTTTGGGATGCGGAGAAAATGAATACACTGTATAGACTGTCATGAAGTAAACTGGATATCAAACCTAGAACATTCAGTTCTCTACTAGAAATTGAATTGAATGGATAAATATGCTACCCTACACATTGTATTTGCAATAACACATTGATGGATATAACATGGTATTGCTATGTTTGTCACATAACTCATCTTGATTAATTTGATTCAACATTAGAATGTGTCACACTGGTATTTATAGGTTCAGTGCAAGTGATCTAAAGATGATGTGCCAACTTTAGAAAATAGCTGACATAACTTGTTGACTGTTGACTGCCAGTATTTTGTTGTATACGGTGTCTAAAGTGACATAATCCAATGATGACCCCAAATGTATTTTCTCTCAACAGCGGTCAAGTTTGGCCGTATGTCCAAAAAGCAGCGTGACAGCCTATACGCTGAGGTGCAGAAGCATCAAAAGTCCCAAGAATGTGTGGGCTTGGAAGATGGGGGTTCTACTACTCTGTCCTTACCCAGAGAAGATGGCGTACGTGGCGGTAGCAGGGAAGATAATGAGGAAGGTTTGAGCCGTTCCTATAGCACCGGAGGATCCAGCTCTACTCTCAGCGACCTGGATGACATTGCCGCGCTACCAGACCTTTTTGACCTACCGCTGACCCCAGAAGAGGCCAGCGAGTACTGCAGCTTAGAGCTACTAGGCGGAAGTGGAGGGACCAGCACCGGAAACACCTCTAACTCATCATCCGCTTCCCCCTCGTCCTCATCCCTGTCCAATCAGAATTCTCCTCAGACAATGTTGGATGTGTCAGACAACAATGGCATCCAGCTAATGCACACGCATTCTCATTCACATTCGCTGCTTGGAGACATGCATGCACTGCTGGACCAGTTGCCTGAGGACTGCACCTTAACAGAACTTGGTGAGTAGAAACACATCAAGTATTTGAAGATGGCTATTCACTAGATCTGGACAAAAAAAAGGATAGTATTTGTAATGGCAAACCATGTATAATGAGCTTCACAGTATTCTAAAGCAACAGGGTGTTTTGTTACGGTGCCATATGTTATGCCTCATTAGTATTGATGGAGACAATTATAATGACTTTTCATGAGGCCTCAATCAATATTATGAATTTTTCCATCCTTAGAAGGCAAGTTACCTACAATTTTTTATTTTGTGCGAATGGCTTTTACCCTTTCCAATGTTATACGTGAAGAAATTAGTAGACTGAAGCTATTTTCACATTCATCCAATTATGGAAGTGAGGCTTTTTCATGGCTTCGGTCATTCATTTACATAATTGGATATTATTCCGCTATGTGTGTGACCTGTGACATCATAACCAATAGTTTGAAGTAGATTGTGTGTGTGGAATACAAATATTTGGTATGATGCAAAGCCTACAAATGCCAAGAAAAGAAGCAATAACATGGAACTTATTGCAAAATGCTATTTAGTATTTGGAAAAATAGGGTAATCATGCTCAAAACATATTCAATGTAACAAGGGCTTCCATCTAAAGTTCAGATCATTTACTGATAGCATAATGTGGCCAAATTCTTTTTCAAAAACAGCTTGGGGTCGTCTTGTGATATCACTTTTAACACCCCCCTCCAACTGTTTGTTGCTAAAAAAAGGATAAAGTAGATTAATACCCTGTGATCCGAGGTCACACTGACATGATCTTTGGTTAGTTCAAGTAAACCACATTCCCAAACATTGCATTTGTCTCCCGTTACACCCTTTGATTGAGACTATATTTATATGCTTGTTTTGTGTATTTGTATTTGTCTTACAGAGCGAATCACTCAGTGTATTTTGAAGTCTCACTTGGAGACGTGTCAATACAGTGCTGATGACATGAAGAGATTTACTTGGGTGCAATACACTCCTGAGGAAACCAGGGCTTTTCAAAACAAGGTACATATGCAGATACATGTCTTCATTTGTAGAGTAACTAGTCAAAGGTATCGAATGCTTCTGTCAAAGTAGTCAATTTTGCGTTTTAAAAAACTATTGTCATCATTTGAGAAACAATTTATTTCTGTTTTGCAGTCAGCCGAGTGGATGTGGCAACAATGTGCACATCAGATTACCAACGCCATCCAGTATGTTGTGGAGTTTGCCAAACGTATTGCTGGCTTCATGGACCTTTGCCAGAACGACCAGATTATTTTGCTAAAAGCAGGTCAGTGTACAGTCCACAATAGATATATTTAGAAATAATAGATCATAGCATACAACCAGAGTAAACAAGAATGTAAAACTTGCTAACTTGAGTTCCTTCTGTTCTTTGTCTCCAAACTTCTCTTCCTTCTTTTGCCACATTTCTTTTGGACAATTGGGAGAAAAACTTTTTTTTTTTCTTTCTGGAAAATTCCTTCCCTCCTTCACCTATGTTTATAATTTGTGTGGGGTAAACATGTATTTGACAATGTATTTACTTGATGTAAATATTTGAACTCTTTAAAACATACATATGTTTAAATGGTTTGAATTGTCATCTATATGTTCACTAATCTGAATCCAAATTTACATTTGTTTGTGTCCATGTTGGAGCATTTCGGCCCCTTTTGTCAACCCCATTCTTTCCCCCTTCCTTGTGCATTTCTCCACATCTTTACCCCCTATGGCTACCATTTAGGATGCCTGGAAGTCCTGCTGATACGTATGTGCCGGGCTTTTAACGTCAACAACAGTACAATTTTCTTCAATGGAAAATTTGCCTCGCCTCACTTCTTCAAAGCACTTGGTGAGCATCACGTTAGGAATGCATCACAAAATTTCCAAAACATTCAATTGAACCCATCTATTATACATTATGCATACATTCTAAGCAATTCTAAATTTGCAAAGTATACACCTGAACCATCAATTAGTAAAATTTAACACAAGACGTGATGTACTGTAGAATAGACAAAATGTCTGTAAATTATTCAAACAAGCTTCTTGGTAAACGTACTTAATGGAAAACTAAGATCAGATACTACACGCCGACTCAATACTGCCTTCTCTCGTACAAAAAGTGCTACGGCGCATGGCTTGCCAATGGAAAAAAAATCTAACGTCATTATGTCAAGAAGCGGTGGTTCTCGTCCCGTAAGGCGCCAAGTTCTGCCGTTTTGACCTTGGTGTTCTTAGATAAGTTGTAACAACGTTGGAGTTTATTTTTAAGATTAGAAGCAGAAGAGGATTCTTTCTACATTTATATTAGGCCTTTGACACAGCATGAGATAATACAATGATTTTCACATGTTTATTCAGGTTGTGATGACCTGGTGAGTGCAGTATTTGAACTAGGAAAAGGACTCTGCCGCCTCCAACTGTCTGATGAAGAGATGGCTTTGTTTAGTGCGGCTGTACTTCTCTCCCCTGGTACGTAATTATTTCTCCACTTTTATTCACTGCCAGCCATTTACCGAATAGGCACCCCTGGTTGGCAGCATTTTGAGTTCCAATAGAATTTATACATCAACCAGATGAAAGCCTTTTTGTCCAGAAAAAGTATTTTTTTGTATTTTGTTTTTAATTTCATGAAGTTACTTGCTGGTTAGGTGATTTTTTTTCCTGACCAAAAATTCTATTATGAGACTTTACCTAATCTGCAATTATGGGGATTTTGACAGATCGGCCATGGCTTATGGATGGCCAAAAGGTTCAGAAGCTTCAAGAGAAAGTTTTCTTGGCTCTGCACCATAGTCTTCACAGGAGTGCTTCAGAGGAGAAACTGGACAAGGTATTGGGGATACAGCCAAATGCGTCTGCTTGAGTAATAAAAAAGAAAAATACCCACCATATCTATCTGTCATTCTCCACAGATGCTGTCCAAACTACCTATCATGAAATCAATTTGCAACCTTCACATCGATAAACTGGAGTTTTTCCGTCTGGTCCACCCAGAGACCGCATACAGTTTCCCTCCACTATACCGGGAGGTGTTTGGAACTGACATGACCCTCCCGGACTCTACCAACTGCTAAACAGATGGACTGACTGACAAAAAGAATGAGCGGCAGAGGGATGGAGTGAAGTGTATTTAGAGGAAAGGAAAAGGAGAGACAGAGTAGGATCTATATGTTGATGTTCAACAACCAGCAGTTAAGAGACAATCCAGTACTTTAAAGACTCCGTCTCCCACGATTCCAAAGTAGTTGTTCACTTTCTGAGCAGGCGAAGCACCTTACACTACAGACCATGCACACTCGCTCAAGTTCCTCTGCGTATCGTAGCAGCATCACTAAGCAGATGCACAAAAGCAGAATCAAGTCCAAAAACGTGTTTATCGTCTGATCCGCTGCGGATCGCCCAACCAGTAATGAATGTACCTCGTCGTCGCGCACCAGTGCACAAGCAAGGACTCAAAAGCGAATGTATAACCCTGTCGCACTTGGACAGTTTTATACATGCTCATAGAGATCAGATTTCACTCAATAGTGATCTTTCAGTATGATCATGTGCTCATATTGATACAATACCACCACCTTCTTCATGTACTTACACTTTAGGGACCAAGATCACTAGTCATTTTCTAGAGAAATACTACACAACTTCACCACCTCGAGCCGCTTCTCATTCGCCTGTGTTCGGTGCTGCCTTGAGTAGGCCCTTGAGAAACCTCAATCCCACACATCCCTTTTTCCTTGCAAATGCCACTTAGAAACAGGGCAAGATGAAATCATCTTTAATTTATATACACATTTATATACAAATATTTTAAATAAGAATGTACAGAGATGACTATTTGAAACTGCGGAGAGCTTTAGAGTGTGTGAGATTAGTTCAGAGCGATAGTGAGAGTATAAAAAGTGGATAGATAGTAGAACAGATACACAAAGGAAGCCAATATTTGGACTCTGGACTATTTTCCCCTCTATATCTTACTCTCAGGTTTCCATGACAACCCCCTTCTCCCACTTTCCCTCGACAGCAAGCCCTTTAAGGGCGTGAACAGACACTTATAGAAGCAAACAGGGGTAGTGTGCCCATACGCCAGGTAAAACAAATTGCCTTTGTTTGGCATTTAAACTGAACTTTGATGCTGATGGCCCTGCCCCTGCTGGAGAGACAAGAGGAGGACAAAATGGGACTCTAAAAATAGGAAAACTTCATGATTTTTATAGAAGGACATACAAGGTGCCCCCCACCCCAGCTGTTTTTAACCAGCAGTCAGGTGTAGTGCATTTCAGTCACTTGTGTAATCTCACCTGTTCAGGTCCACAATTTGTATCTAACCCCTTCTTGCTGGTTGGAGCAACTATTTGTAGAATTGCTCTTCTTTTCTCCTCTTTAAGTCCCAAATCCAACACTTGTTTGAATAAAAAGCACTTACTGTCCCTCCGTTCTCACTTGACAATACTAGTCTGATCCCAGGTACAGCTACCCCCCCTAGTGAGATTTTCTTGTTTTTTTGTTTGTTTGTTTTCTCTCTGTTTATTTCAGCTGAGCATAAAGACAACTTCTGAAGGTTAATGTCGAGATGAAAATGTCTTACTCTGGACACTGTCAGGTTTTTGGGGCTTGTCTCTTGCTGCTCAGGGAGCCAACTGTGACCCCTCGTCTCTTTATGACCAGCCTTGTACTCTACACCCCCTTTTAAACCCCACAGCCATGATGACCGTGGACATGAGATCTATATTTTTTTGTGAATGTTCCTCGCAAACTATCAGAGCCCTACCCATTTGTCCTAATATTGTAACATTACAATTATGAGTATTTTACATAGGAACGCGACAAAAAAATCAGTTTAAAGATCAATTTTCTTCTTGGGGTTTAATGTTCATTTTTTTTCATTTGCTGTGATGTTCACTTAGTTGTCTTTTATCCACTTTCTTTACACATCTCCACTTTTGTACTTTAAGTCAGTAATCATTTGTTAAATTGGCAAATGATTTGAAAAGTCCAAAATATGAACTAGTTTGTCTCCCATTTCTTTCCTTGTATGACAACATGTACAAGAGATACTATATTAATAGTTCAAGACTAAGTGAGTCACACAGCTCGATATATATTGTCGTCCATTGGGATACATTATATGTGGTTTTAAGAATGTAATAAACGGTTTCTTCTTTAGAAATATTTGTTATATCATTTTAACATTGAATGATGGGGGGCCCGTTGGATAAGTGGATAGCGCATCGGCATCGCAGTTCTGGGGTCCTCGGGTCAAATCCGTGTTGGTCCACCTTTGTAGAGTTGGTCTTGGGCTGTGTGGGTTTCATCTGGGTGCTCCAGTTTCCTCCCACATTCCAAAGACAAGCATGATGGTCTGATTGGACACTCTAAAGTCAGCTGGAATGAGCTCCAGCACCCCCAAGACCCTTGTGAGGATAAAGTGGCTCAGAGAATGAATGGATGATGATGATTGTGATCCCAACCCGTGCCACTAGGTGTGCAGGGGTGGAATCATCCAATTTGTTAGAAATAACGATTTATATTGTCATTAATTTTCAACAACAACATATGTAATGACAAGACAATCAATTGCATGCTCTGAATGTATTTAAAACAAATCTAAATAAACTTTCAAACTACTTACCTTGAAACTTAGATTTTGGACACACTTATGAGTAAATGGAAAACATCCAAAAAGTTAATGATAATCTAGTGTTTGGTCCTTCCATAATTAATACATCATACATTCAGATTTTTATAGTTATCTTAGGACATTCTATTTTAAATGATCCCAAACATTTTACTGTGAAAACACAGCCACTAAGTAGTCATTTTAGCTGTCTGAAAGACGAACCTCAGCTGGTGACCCACTTCGGTGGTGCTGGAGCCTCCCACAACAAACCGGAGCCAGGAAGCTGTGGTAGCCAAGGCGCTGGAGGAAGTTCTTCAAATTCCACATCTGCAGACGTGTTACTCGCATAGAGCGTTTCACCACAAACCTCGGCTTTTCTCACATACGTTCTCCCTTCGAAGTCCACTGGACAACATAGACTTTGCAAGATGTCTGTCGCTGGGTTTAGGAAGCAATTAATAAAAGCCAGCCAGGTAAGTCAGCGTTGTTATTGTTTTTTTCTTTTTCTTCCTTAACTTTATTAGCCACTTGCTAGCTCGGCAGCGCTGTTCAATGGGTTTGGTTAGCCGCAAGATAGCGTCATTAATGTTCAGGCAAACGTATGCAAAAACTGTTTTTACGTGTTAAATATTACAGACCAGATAGATCTTAAGTGTCTGTTACTTAAAGTTAAAGTAGAACGAGTGCCACTTGCGTCTGTGTAGTTTTACTCTAGAAAAACTTGGGTTGTTTGTGAAAATTCAACTTCTCTAATGAATTCCCATTTAGTCCAACAGGTGTTTACTATTACGTACTCTAATGGCATAATTGCCCATACCATCTTTTTTACGTTTATGGAAAAAAATAACACTCAAATTCGACATAAAAGATTCTAATTATTTAGATTCAACCTTGACCTGGTTGACTTAAAATCTACACAGACAGGAACAATTCATAATACAAAAATATCATATATACTATTTCTACTTTTTTTAAATTTGGTATTGTGACAGTAAGAAAAATATAGCTTTTAAATTTGTGGTGGAAAAATCCCCGATTTGTACTAATCTGAAAGCACATCCTAAGAAGATTTAGCAGAATACTTGACCATCTGGTTGGCATTTCTCCAAATTGGACCAGTGATAATTGATATTTAAATGCATTAAAGGAAACAAAAGATTCATGAGCATGACTATTTCTTTTTCATGGAAAAAATGAATTGGAAGTCATTATATGGCTCAAAACAAGATGTAAAATTAAAATCAGGTAGAAGATATTTAATTATAGCAGCTTGTGTAAGTCAGATGAGAGAGGTTCTCTTGCTCGAATAAGAAATGTGAAGCCTGACAAAAACACTACATAACTGGCAGAACCAGTATCTTTGAAGGTGCTTGTTTAACAAGTCACCGCTGAGGCATAACAAAAAGTCATTGGGTAGTAGTCAAACTTGGCGGGCGTGCCATTAAGAGAACTGGAATCTTACGAATGTCAATAAACCTCCCACACCAGTTTCATACTCCAGTGGCTATAGATGTCAGAAGCATGACAACCCAAAAGCTAATTGGTGGAACAAAAGTTATATTCAAAACTACCTAACCCTGTGTAATAAATCAATTGTCCCCATTTGGAAATGATGAATTAAGTATGGCTAACCACACTTATACTGACAGTTAAATTCAATTCACTGACCACACTCCAATCTGATTACTATACTACAATCAAGAATTCACTTCAGTATAAGCTAACTCTTTAAAATTAGTGTCTGTTTTCAGAGTTGGCTTACAGTTTTGCTTTTTGATGTTCCCAGATGGTGAGTGAAAAGGTCGGAGGTGCAGAGGGAACCAAGCTGGATGAGGACTTCAAGGACCTTGAAAGGGTATCACATACATTTCAATAGTAGCAGAGGCCTAGAACGTTGCACTAAGTCACTACCTGTGTTTCAGAGAGCGGATATTACCAGCAAAGCAGTAGTTGAAGTTGTCAACAGAACAACAGACTACCTCCAGCCTAACCCAGCCCACAGAACCAAGCTCTCCATGCTCAACTCGATGTCCAAAATCCGTGGGCAGGCGAACAGTCTTGGGTACCCGCAGACCGAGGGCCTCTTAGCAGACTCTATGATGAAATATGGAATGGAAATGGGCAATCAAAGCAACTTTGGTAAAGAAATAGTTTAATTGGAACAAAGAGCTTACCTAATTTTGTAGATAATTCAGGTATTTGTATTTTTAAGTAGTATTTATTTCTGGCCCAAGTTTTTACATTGACATTAGACTTTTTAAAACAATATCTCCTACTTCTTACATTTAAATAAGAAGCTTGTTATGTTTAAGATGGGGATGAAAAGTCATAATGTTTATTTTATTTATGGGCTGGTACACTTAGGGTTGAACACTGTTACTTTAATGTTTATTTTGCACTAGTATTAGTAGTAGTTATATTTTAAGGGGTTCCAAAAATGTTGTATTGGTATATAATTCCTGTAGGTGAAGCTCTTCAGGCTGTTGGAGAATCGATGAAAAAATTGTCGGCAACCAAGGACAGTCTGGACATAGACGTCAAGCAGAATTTTCTTGACCCATTGCAAAGAATTTGTGACAAGGACATCAAAGATATTCAGGTACATGCAAAGGTTTGAGTATATAGCCTGAATAAACACATTCTGCTATCTTATTTCTATCTTGTTCCTCAGTACTTTTCCATTGCCATTACTTATCCCTGCAAATGAAAGTTTAAAATTTCCCTTTTCGCCATCAGCACCATAAGAAGAAAATGGAGAGCCGTCGCCTAGACTACGATTACAAAAAGAAACGTCAGGGTAAAATTCCAGAGGAGGAACTCAGGCAGGCCCTGGAGAAGTTTGATGAGTCCAAAGAAAATGCTGAGACTTCCATGTACAACTTGCTCGAGACTGATGTGAGTGGCCGCTTGACTTGACTAATTAGCCAGACATATTCTTCTTTTTTATTTATGACGCATTTCAAACTTGTAAGAAGCAGTGTTGTCAACTTGTCCAACCTGCTTTTTCTTTGACATGTATCTATTTAGGATGGCATTGAATTAAAATAAATCTTCTTCCTTTTATCTCTGTACTTCTTATGCAGGTTGAGCAGGTGAGCCAGCTGGCAGCTTTTGTAGAAGCCGTGCTGCAGTACCACAGAAACGCCACAGAGATTTTGGAAGAACTTTCGGAAGACCTAACAAAAAGGTCAGCTCCATCTGGGAACTTTTTGTGGCCCTTAACATGACTTTTTTACCTATTGTCATTTATTGTGATTAGAATTATTATTTGTTCATGAAAGTGTTCTGTTTTTCACATGAAAGATAACAAATGTTCAAATTATCACTATTAATTTCATTTTACGCAGGGTACAAGAATGTCAATCCCAACCAAAGCGAGAGTATAGACCCAAACCTAGGCAGGCAAGTTTTGACTATGACAGGACTGAACAGTCCAATGGTGGTTCACCTGCAACGAGCCCTCCGGCTTATTCCCCAGGTAAATTATTTATTATATTATAATATATTCCAGTGACCAACTAATTGACATTTACAACAGAAGGATGAAAAGAGCCACAGCTGGCAGCCGTGCATCATTTTCAAAGGCACTGAAACCGTTCATTAAAAAAAAAAGTCATTTGCTAATCAGCTGACTCAATATTCTATAAAACAATAATATTGGACACTTCTCCACCATTTGTATCATTACAAGGATGTCATGTGCTTTTGAATCCTTTTAAATGTTTTCACTGTATGTTGGAGGGGTAAAAACTATTGTAATTGCACTTATGTACAAGATTTAGTCCTAAAAATGTCATTCCCTCTGCAACATGAACAATATTTAGGTCCATTTGCGTCCAGATCTTCCTTCAAGAACAGAGCGTGTGAGTGAGACAAAAGTTTGGAATTGTGCTACTTGTTTCGCATTTGCGACGAAGCAAATATTGGCCTGGGCTCCTTTTTAAAGCTGCAAAGATGGGTCCCTTTCCTTGTTTTTTATTTATTTTATTTTTCTATTCAGTTTGGCGGGATTTAATGTATCTTCAGCCTCTACTAAAAAGTAGTGTATTTCCTACTTGCCATTTCATTCTCACTGCTCAAGCTGTTAAATATGGTTCACGATTTCCAATGCTGAAGTAAAACCTCCACCAAGGCATAAAAATGTCTTCTTTAAAAAAAATCAATGCACACTTTTGAATCTAGTTGTCCAACTCCAAATTTAACATGACAAATTGTAGCCTCTTCCAAACATGAATTGATAAAATAAGACTATTAACTAACCAAAGCCTGAAAACATCCTTGATGGAGGTATCAATATATATATATATATATATATTTTTAAAGTTATGTATATTGCTGCTGTCTGGTAGACAAACTCATTGCCAAAATTTATAAATACAAAATAACAGATTGTTTGGAGACATAGAAATTGTGATTTCTGAAAAAATGTGAATTTGAGCCTTGAAACTAGTGGGTTTCTACCCGGCAACTGCAATATTGTTCGCAAAATTGGTGCAGGTTCTGAACTCGTTGTAGTTTCCCTTTACAGTGTTGTCCGTTATAACTTGACTGCAAAACTTCTGGTTGAAACATGCTCTCATCTGAGTCAATAGGAATCACGTTAGGCTACTGTCACAGTCCGTCTCACTTTGTTCCATTTTTTTCCAATTTCAGCGGCTGAGCCAAGCTGTCGAGCTCTCTACGACTTTAGCCCCGAGAACCAGAGCGAGCTAGGCTTCCGTGAAGGGGACATCATCACACTGGTCAGTTACATTGACGAAAACTGGTTGGAGGGAAGGCTCCACGGCAAGACGGGATACTTACCCATCAACTACGTTGAAGTGATCGTACCCTTGCCGTAGTGACATAATTGTTCAAAAAACTAAACATCTCACCATGACGGCCTATTTGGTCAAAAAGCATTGTAACAAATTCTGTTCTGTTTTTCAAAGAGAAGGTACAAAGGCTTGAAGGTTTGAAAATTGACTGTGTAATGGTTAAGGTGCATGTACCTAACCCAATGCGTTTGAGCGCAAAGCACCTTTGCACTTTTTACATGACTTCATTATCGCTGGGAAGGGTTTTTTTTTCCTTTTTCACAAACACTAATGGGTACTCTCACTTTATTTGGGTATTTACTTCGATATTTGGAAGCCTTTTTGGACTTCGGGTAGATTGCTTCATAACTTCATAACTGCATGTTTTCTGTTTTTTAGCCAATCCAATACTGACATCTGCTGGGGTTCTAACTCAACTCTTGTTCAGTCAAAACTTCAAGCCTTAAAATCCAAGACACTCCCGATGATGGCCCTAAAATATTTAGGGTAAAAATTCAAGCTCAAATACCTCCACTGGAAAATTCTGGATAAATCCTGTATTTTAAAAAGAAATTTGGATGGCCTATTAATAGATCCTGACACAAAGGATATGCTGAATTAATTCTGGAAACAATTATAGTTCTGGACTGTTTATCTGTCATTGGCAAAGATGAAAAAGACTTTTTTATTAATCATTTTCAGACCAAGTTATATTGGACTGGTTCATTTTATCTGAACACCAATTATTTTTTTGCGCCATTTTTTATCCAAACCAAACTAATGCTGCTCACCCAAACAAAACATTGCGCTTCATGTGATTACATACAGTATATTTCCATCTGTTAATTTGTACTTTTTGTCATGCAATTGTCCATATGCATCCATCCAAGATATCTTTAACGCTGAAAAGTATGTTCAAAATTCATTACGCATAATGCACCTCAACTATGGCTAACTTTTGTGATAATTACTAATAGTCTAATACCAAAGCTATAACCTCCAGCGCCTATTTCGTCACACTCCATTGATGCTGCTGGCAGTGTCGCTTACAATGTTCTCCAAGCACTGACCCAGCTTTGTCAAGGTATTTTCATCCTACGATACGTTTTTTTGTTCATATTCTAGACAAAGTGTCACCTTTTTGTCATTTTAACCTTTAGAATAATGTACTGTACATATAGTCTGCTGCATCCAATTGATTCTGTGGAGTTTACTTGCCCAAGTAAGCCCGGTACACAATGGCTGATTTCACTTTGAATTACATTCAGGCTACCAAAATGCGATGATACGCTCAATTCTCTAAAATGCCAAATTTCTCTGGCCCATGACTCAACTCTGTCATAGCTATTTTAACATTAAGTGGAGAAGACAGGTTCTTTTCAGGAGGAAAGACACAGTAGTGGATTAGGTCCTCCCCCTCTGGTCTTTATTCACCACCTGCCCCCTGAACCCCCCTTTCTCATTATCATCCCCCGATCCCAATCCCATGGTGCCTTTGGGAGCTCTGGTTCATCCCTGGAATAATCTCGTTTTAGCAATTTATGCATCTAAATGTTATGTTTGCATTCTTCCCAATGCCATTAGTCTTATTTAAGAGGGTCAGCCCAGGGGGGGCTGGGGAATAACTACTACATATTTTAGGTATGTATTTACATGCCTGCTTAACATAAATCAAAGGATTTGGGTATTTTATATTAAATATTGAAGATTTAAAAAATGTCTGAACAATTGGCTAAAATGTTAGCCCTTAATGTTTGATTATGGCCGTGGGAAAGATGCAACTTTTTATTCCAGTGGGTTCTTAAATGCACCATTAATGAAGGTAACTAATTTATTGAATCGTACTGCAGTTTATGTTCTGTGTAAAAATGTAACCTTTGCATTAGTCCCTACTAGTATCCATTTAAAATGTCATTTGGTGACTGACACATTGGGAGACTAAAAGTAGGATTATCCTGGATTATCTTGAGTATATGTGGATTAGCTCTTCTTGATGTTTAATTTTTGTTTATTTTATGTTTTAAAGGTACAGGGGGGATGAAGGATTTGTTTATTCTAATAAATATTGTCATACTACTTCACATTTCTTGCTCAATGTTTTTAGTATTTACATACTTTGGTAGTCTGGGTAACAATAGTTTTTTTTACACACTTCTAAAGAGAAATATAGAAAATAGTAGCAAGTAATGAATGTGGTATAATGCATTTATAATAAAAGAATGACTGTTAGGACATTGGAAAACTAACTTTAGAAAAACCCCTTCCAAATTGTCCATTAATTAAAAATTTCCAGACTTTTCTGTTAGATTCAAATAAAAAAAAACTCTGTTCAATACCTGTTTGTAATACCAGTCCTGATTTTTTTCCGACTGTGCAGCCTCAGGCCTGATAGGATGTATACTAGTAAACAAAAAAATGCTAATTTTGTTCTTTACTGCATCATACATAGATGTTCTATCACAAAGCTGCTGTTACCTACAAACCATCTAAATAATTTCAACCAATGTTTAATCTGCAGAGTGCACGAGCCCCCCGTCTTTGAAGCCCACCCACCCACAGCATGTTCCACCAGCCAGCTGTTGGCTTATTGCCTCAGCACCATCTCATCGGGGGAAGGCGTGTCCCTCTCTCAGATTGCTCTGTGCGCCCCTTTGTCCTACGGTGGTAGTGGTGGCGGTGGTGGTCTTAGCGGTGTCGCGGTGGTGGTGCTCAGCCGGCGACACTCATGGCGGCTGCACCCGTCAGGCAGCGCACTGGGCTGGGTGCGACCCGCACTCAGCTCCCGCCTTGTTACTATGAAGGCTACCTGGAGAAGCGAGGACCTAAAGAAAAGGTCAGTGATTTTCTTCTTCCTAGAAATGGCTGCTTTCTACATATTGTATTTGGAGTGAATGAAAATGTCAGGAGGGTTATTGGCTGAATCACACAACCGTTGCGCTTTCCGGGAGAATGTTGTAGCCATAGTAACAGTGTGTATTTTCACTGGATCTGTTCCATTGCATTCAAATGTTGTAGTATATCTCCCTTATCCATGCATGGTGATGACACAAGGGGGGATTCCGGCCCCTGTGGGAGACCCAGGGTCTCAATTAAGATGCTTTTACCGCAGGCTAGGGCTTGTCATTTGAGCCAGGCTCAGGTGGAAGCAAATGGGCAGCTGATGCCCAGGCATCAGCCATCTCATTGGCAGAGAAATGGGTGCAGTAGGGTCATCCTCTTAAAAACTGGCTTTTAGTCTTGTTTGGAATATATCACTTGATAAAGTTTTCATTACCTCCAAAAATAAGAATAGTAAGAACAATTAAGTAATTGCCACACATGGACAGCAACAAACTTCCAATCCATTTTAACTGGAATCACTGGAAGTCAATGAAATATCCTTATTATACTAGATTAATTTAACAGCCACATGGATGACAATACAGTTAGATTCATTCAATTTCGCATCTTTAAGACATGTTCGAAACTGCACTAAATGGATGTTGCACTTCATTCTTTTTTTCCAAACACTTTGTTTTCTATGTTTTAGGCACCCAAGCGTTTGTGGACATGTCTGTGTGGGAATGCATTGTATTTCTTTAACAATTCTATGGAGACACATGTAAGTATGTTATCGCAAATACGGGATGAAATAAAGTTCTGACCTAACCTAAAAAACAAATCCACTATTTATTTGTTCTTATTTCAGTATGTAGAGAAACTAGAGCTCAGCGGCTTCGTGTCTTTGAAGGACGACTGCAGCCGGGACAGAAATTTGGAAGCAGCCAGACTCATCTTGCGCATGAAGGACGGAGAAACCAAAATAACAGTAATGTCCCCCTATATTCCCACACCCTTAGGTCCGACATTAATAACTGCCATTCTTCATTGAGGACAAAGAATACATGCCATTTTTTTCCAGGCACCCAACCTGGAATCAAGGGAGCTGTGGAAGGGTTTCCTTTACTCTGTCATTGATGTGAGCATATTTGTTTTTAAAGTGTTTTTTTGTGCGCCAATGTACACACTTTTAAAAGTGTATTGTTACATTTTATAACATAATTTTTCCCTGTCTCATTTCTTAGCTGAATGTACCATCAAGCCTTACCTTGCTACCAGGCCAGCTGCAAATGCTGAAGGAGGTAGTGGACAAAGAAAGATCACGGCGGAGAAGTCGTACCCCTACAAGAGCACCTCCTTCGCCTCTTTCCGTCCCTTTAGTGGGAGAGATTCCTGCGTAAGTGTTGCAATATATTCTTACAAATCAAATCCAATGCAAGTAAAAATGATGACACACCCGTGTCTTGCATTGTTGTACTTTTCTTAATACATGGGTGTAGGTGTTTTCGCCCGGTGTCACGAATCGAGGCAGAAGTCCTCTTAGATAGACACCCAGATTGCGGCAACATGCTATTGCGGCCTGGAAGAGATGGCAGCTCATTAGCTGTTACCACACGGCAGGACCTCAACGGGTAAAATATCTGAACTTCTACTAAATTGAACCCCTTAGGTACTTGATATTTATAATATTGTGTCCCATACAGATCCGTCTTCAGACATTACAGAGTAACACAGAGGGACCAAGGTGGCTATGTGATTGATGTGGAGAATCCTGTAAGTTTAATTCTTCACAGGCGGAGGAAATAACCCAAATATTATATTTATAAATAAATGCTGCTTCTTTTATAATTTAATCTTCTGTCAATATTTGAATACATGTATATTCACTCATTCAGACACATGGATGTGTACTTTGAATTCCGCAGTGTGATTATTCAAAATTTATAAGCAAAAAAAAAAACATTTTCTATAGGCAAGCATAAATTTAAGACAACAATCAAATATGATTGTCTTTTTAATCCACATCCACCATTAGATGATTGATTCATTCTGCCTTTGTGTAATCCTGATGAAACATGCTCCAAAGTAGACAGAGAGTGAGATCATCCATTCTGTGTCATTATTGCTTCATAAATTTATAGGAAATTTCATTGAGTATTTGTCGCATCATCGCACAACTCATAAACAGGAGGTTTGTTTCTCTTCTGCAGATTCCCTGTGCAACCCTTCATGATGTCATCGACGCTTTAGTGGAAAAGACAGCTGGTACTCTGCAACCTTTTCTCCTAGAAGAACCATATGAGGAGAATATCAGTAAGTATTTTTCTTTAATTTCTTTTTTCTCAAAGTCTTAGCATAATCCCTTTTTGTGTGTTTTTGTGTCTCCAGCATATGTTTCTGCTAATGATGAAAATGGGGAAAGGATTCTCCACACGGCCCCCACAAGCCCTCTGCCAAAGGTTCCCGCACTTCCCCCAAAGCAAGGTTTGTCTCTATAAAACGTTCTAAACAGAAAAAGCCTATCAGGACCACTGACTTATTTATAGTCGGTGCAGACCGTTGGCCCAGCAGCCCGCCGCCGCGCTCCCCCGCACCGGACCGCCGCATTCTGACCTCACCAGTGCCTGCCTCGCCCACCAACCCCATGAGACGGCTCATTTTATCACCTTCCCCCCTCGCACAGTGTAAGTGGTGCAGTTATTCACATCCAACCCATTTGAACTGGGAAGACTGAGAGTGAGTGATCTTTCCAGCACTTCCAGTTCCTCCCACTTGAAATACATTGGTCAAGTTAGTTTGTTTGATAGCTTAAATTTATTTTATCTCAAATAAATCCTCTTTCTTTTTTACAATAAAGGGGATTTTCATTGTCGTTTATTATAGGCTTCACAAAATGATTATTATTAACAGCCAAATATTCTAGTTTGCAAAACAATTTAATTTTATGTCAAGGCCTCACTATATGTGAAGTGCTAAAAATGCCTTTAGGCAAGCATAGAGTTTTTTTTGGGCCAAAATCAACTAAAGATGGTTCTTTTTTTATTTATGTATATAGTTAGGCTGGGTCTTTAACTCATTGAAAATGTGGTAATTCAAAGTGATATCTTTGTTCCAAGGTTTCTTGGCTCAAGAACACAGAAAGCAAATGAAAAAGTCTGTTTCTTTGGACCTTCAGTTTCTTTTTCTTTCCACTCGCAGCTCTCAACGACGAGCTCAAAACAAAGCTGGAAAAGAGACGAGCCAGTCAGGAGTGAAAAAAACATGCGTTGAAGGAAGCTACACGGATGCCAACCTCCTTGTCATCTCAGCTACATATTCATCCCGTGCCTTGTAGGTGGAAAAACAAAAGGCTGCACACTCCAGCCGCCGTCTTATCGTAGTCCTAGGTGTTGATGTCGAACTTTTGTTAAGCTCAAGCGTTGATACTTGAACTGCACAAGGTACTGTTTACAAACCCCTGAGCACATTTTTGTCAACAATCACAGCCTTGAGGAATCCCAACAAGAAATTGGACTTATAAGAATATCCATGCTGTTTTTCTAAGCAAGCTGTTTTCTTGCTCAACTACAAGAGCTGCTAAGAGACATTTTCAACACGCAATGATAAGAAAGTGAAGTCCAACTTTATTGTAGTGGCGTGGCCTATTTTACAACCTCAACTTTGGGTTTTCTTTGTTTTCTGATTCAGTGTGTGAGCATGTGTGTACGTGGGTGTGCGTGTGTATTGCTGTGAATCATCATCAATTAAAAATGTCCTTTGACAAAAAGAAAACAGGTGATTATTTCCCTTGATATCCACATTTATGGCGCACAATATGCAATTTGTCATCACAAATGGTTTATAAAATAGGTTATTTTAGTAGCCACACTTTTTGCCAGCTCCTAATTGTAAACTACAGACCAAAAATGAATTTGTATTGAGTGGAATATTGTACTACAATTACTACTGTGTTTTAAAAACATTAATGGTAACTTTTTTTTTAAACTGGGCGTGATCATTTGACTTTATTGCAGTACTGTGTAACGCCCTATTCCATTTAAAAAAAGTCTTGTGTACATCTTTGACTGTGTGTAACAGGTTATAACAGCTTTGCCTTAAATTAATTACACAAAATTATTGCGTTTGGGAACAACTATAATAAGTGTTTTCACTTTAGTTTTGCTTTTGATACGTTGGCAACTAAACACAATAAATAGTAATTTATCATATGGTTATATTAAAATGTACAATAACAACAACAATAAGGAAAATACATGAGTGATAATTTGTTGAAATGCGTGATGTATATTTTAAAATTTTAAACGTATTTAATTATTTTGTGTTTGAATACATGAAGAAAATACGTGATATTTATGAGCACAATATTTGTTTTAATTTTTAAAAAATAAACATAAATTTTAAAAATATTTTTGTTTAAATAATAAGTATACTTTAATTACTGTTTCTTCCTGTAAAATATGCTTTTTTGTGTGTTTCAAACAATTCTAAATGCTAAATCCGAGGAAATTTAATTGAATGTTTGGGTGCAAACACACCACCTGACGACAATTGTCTTCCTCAACGCTTGTTAGGGCACGTTGTAAAAAAAAATAGGTGGGGCCGTGCCGAGTCATAGACGGCCCCCAATTCATCACCTCAACTGTCTTCTACACACGCCGTCATGCCGTAGTAGTGTAGAGTGCAAGGGCGTGTCTATGTACTGGGTTGGGGGATTAAATGAGGCCGGGGTTCAGAACCTTTTATACGACTATTTACACGGCATTTTCTTGTATATCATGTTTTACACGGAGAAGGATTTCTAAGGTGGAAATAAACGTGGACTCTTTTGGAGCTGTTTTTTTGCAAGGAGACTTGAAGCAGGAAGTGTCAGCGTCGTCTATTTTTCTTGTGCCCTCGACTCTTAACTAAACTCTTCTTTTGTGATTTAAAACGTTTTTTCACCAGGACAGAAATGTGATATTTAGCTTTTTAAAGGTATTATTTTTTTTACCAAAAGTCAAGTGAACAGGTGGCGCTAGCATTGTTTTCAAATGGATTTGGGCGTGTCGAATTGCAGGTAGGTGCTTAATTTGTCTATTTTTCTACACGCTTTGGTTGTTTTCTCCAAATTGAAAACGTGTATAACCGTTGGTGGGACTATTTTATTTTTCTTATAGTGTATAGTAGTGTGTGTGGAAAGTGCAGGTAAGTGATTAACTTTCTGTTGACTGTTCACATGCTTGGATTATTGCGCTTTCCTTGTATTTCTGTATGTGGGTTAATCTGAAAAGGATTCCAACTAAAGGTTTTATTTGTGTCGAAAATAGTTGTGCATTGACTGCAATGGGTGTTCCTGCCTTAAAATAAAATCAGATTTTTATTTATATTTTTAAAAATAAAATTACTTTAATTCACTTTTACTTTGTTTTCATTCCAAATTGTTTACTACCTCTTCCACTCTGCATACAGAGTTTTCCTGTTTGGCAAGAAAACGACAAAAAAGGCACAGTATAACACTATTATTGAATACCAACACCATATCATAGCAACCTCCAGATACGAGATAAATATGCCCTTTAGAGATGTTGGAGATGACAACAAACTGTGCCTGTACATTTACTAGAGTGGTAGCAAGAAAATAGATTTTCAATTTATGTAATTACAATTTTATGATAATGTGGAATGACCAATTGTTATGAAAAGTGCTTATAAAACAATATATAAAATTGCACAAAATAGCTGTACTTGATTATAAATTATTCTATTTCTCTTTGTTATGCCATCATATGCTTTGCATATTACATATGTATACAAGGTACTCTAACCTCAACTTTATCAGATAATATAAAATTTGGTTACAGAATCTCTGTGCAAGCAAAATTCCAAAAAGTTGTCCCATTGTATACATGTACTTTTGTACCAATCTAATGTTACATGCAAATCATTTTAGCATATCCCCATCAATCATGCCAAGTCCATTTGAACTGAATTGCTTCTGTTTTGTTGATAAGAAAATCTCCCGTAAATAAAAGTAATCACGTCTGGGTACATACTTGATTGATTTAAAAGTGACTTCCGCTAATCAATCCACGCCTTAGCATGTGATTCAGCTCATGCCAAAGGACATTTTGAACAGGGCACACAAAAGACACGTGTACATACACATATACGTGAGTCAATTCTACAGTAGTTGGCCCTGGGCTGCAAAAATGTGAACTCCCTTATCAGAGCTACATTCTCCGACATGCCGCGGCTCATCGGTGCCGTTCACGGATCGGACGCCCGCACACGCCCACGCACTAGCTTGTCAAGATCAGTCGAGGGAAACAATCCCTAGAAACCACATTGCTACAGTTTTAACAAAACGGACACTGAGCTCACACACTCAAATGGAGTGGAATGAAAACCTCTGAACAATAAAGGAAACCACGGTTGCAAAAGCAATGTTACAAACACGCCTCTGGCGTGTCCTCCAAGCGTTGGCCCGATGTGTGCGAATCTCTTATTGTGTGCTGGTTTTGCAGGAGGGCTGAAGTTGACACCCCGCTGAATGCTTTTCATGGCCCTACATTAACATCACTATGGCACTGACAGAATTACCGCCGCGCTGCAGCCTTTCTCTTTCTTCCTCCGTCTTCCATTTTGCAGGCCTTTTGTTAGCGTGCTTTGCTATAGATCATTTTTCACTCACTATGTGACAAGATTTTGACGTCTGTACAACATTGTGCCTTTCACCCTTCCCCAGTACGACTCTGTGGTCCGTGCCATCCATCTCAACATGGACTGCCTGCTGAGCGGCGCCACCAAAGGGGCCCTTCACTCGGCGAGGACGTCGTCGCTGCGCAGATGGCGTTAGTTGCCTCAACTACGGGATGAGTCAGAGAGTATATCTTGGAATGGGCTTACGCACAGCAGCCATGCACCCCCTACTCTGTATCAGCATTTTTTGCTCGCTGCCTCTGGCCTTGATGCTGGATGTTGTTGAGCCGCCCTTGGATGGCGTGCCCCGGAGATACGTGCCATATCACAGTGAGTGTCTCGTAAAACTTTGGATTTCTGGAGTAGCCAAAGTTAAATACTCGCTTAAAAAAAATCACACTGAGAATGTTGTTTATTTTGCACTCTAAGCACTGTCATTATTCAATACACTCACTCATCTCATCAGCTTTAATCAGTCTAATTCATGGCAGAGAATAAAGGGTATATTGTTAGAATATTTTAACATTTTTGCTGCATGTTTGTTGCATGCTGTCATTATAAACTGAAAAATATGTTGAAACAGGGCTATTTTATTTATGCTCATTTATTTTTTGTTACATGTATGATCATTTTATTCAGGCAGCACAATCAACATGTGCAATTTTGAAGAATCCTTCAATATCTGTCAACAGCACATTTTGCCCATATCCCAATATTTTGCTAAAAAGACAAAGCAAAAGAAACGCCAGAGCAACTTGATCTATCTAGAATTAAATAAAACTTCTCACTAATAAGTTCTCTACAATTAAAAGTGAATGAATTTCTTCTGTGTCCTCCTTTTTAAATGCAGTCTTTTTGACTTTTTCCTGGTTTGTCTCCCGTGTCCAGGCGACAACGGTCATCACTTTCACGAGGAGGCAGTGTCCAACTTCACTGTCATGCTTTTGAGAGAGGACCTAAACCTCTTGCTAGTGGGTGCCAGGGAGGCAGTTTACGCCCTTGAACTTGATGACATCTCCAAGAAACATGCTTCTGTAAGGACAAGCTAAGCAATAAAAAACAACTCCAACAACAAAAACGTTATTCTTGCACAAACAACACACTGAATATTTCAACTTGTTTCTAGGTGAAATGGGAAGTGACACAACAGCAAAAGAATGATTGTAAAATCAAAGTAAGAGATCCTGAAGTGAGTTCTTTTCTTTCTTTTTCCCCCATCGTTCAACATGTCCAAAATACTGAACTAACACACCTTTTGCATTCTCGTAACAGACCCAGTGCAGGAACTTTATCAAGATTCTGCATAATATAGATGATAATATGATATATGTGTGTGGAACCAATGCATTTGACCCAGAGTGTGATTACTTGGTAAGACCGATTGAGGTTCTTAATTATAGTTTTATTCTGGATGTCTAAATTAACACAAATGTTGCAATTATCTATGCAGTCGTACGCAAATGGGGAACTGTCTTTGGCCAATGCGGGTGAGGATGGGAAAGGGAAATGCCCATTCAATCCTTTCCAAAGACATGCCTCCCTCATGGTTGGTGAGTAGACATTGCACGGAAAAATGGACAAAAAGCAATTTGGCAAATCCCAATACGCCGTATGTTTTGGCAGATGATAACTTGTACTCGGCCACTTCCATGAACTTCCTGGGCTCTGAACTGGTCTTGATGCGCAGCTCTCCCCCCATTCGCACTGAGATTAAAACCTCCTGGCTTAATGGTGATGTATGCCTAACCTACTGGGCCTTTTTTAACTTGGCAGTGGAAAACTCATGATTTTTTTCCCTCTCCTGTGCTTATTAGAGCCCAACTTTGTCTCCCTGGTTCAGATGCCTGAGAACGACCAGGGCAACGATGACAAAGTCTACCTGTTTTTCAGTGAAATGGCCGTTGAGTACGACTGCTACAAGAAACCGGTGGTTGTTTCCCGCATAGCCCGTGTGTGCAAGGTAAAATAAGAATTGGACCTTCTTAACATGGACTTTCCATCAAATTTGTATGTGGACTATGGAGTTCTATGATGTGTATTTATCTGCCCAGGATGACATGGGCGGTAAGAGGACATTGCAGAGAAAATGGACATCCTTCCTGAAGGCCAGATTGGAATGTCCTGTCCCAGGCTCCCAGCTGCCCAACATTATTCAGAATACTTACCTCTGGTGTGACCCCCAGAAGCACTGGAAGGAATGTGTGTTCTACGCTATCTTCACCCCACAATCGTATGTTGTTGTTGTTATTTATTTATTTTTATTTTTGGGGTTTGACTGTTTCAAGTACTATTTGGAATTCAGCTATTTTGTCCATATATTTTGGCTACAGAGACACCGAAGTGTCGGCGGTGTGTGCATACGCCGTGTCTGACGTCAACCGAGTGTTTGAGGAAGGGCAGTTCAAGACGTTGGTCCATGAGCAGACCTCCTATATTTGGGTAGCATATAGTGGAGAGGTCCCTGATCCTCGACCCGGATCTGTGAGTGAATATATCTGTTCTCGAAATGTTACTGACCTGGCTAAAGCGGAATTTGGTTTTCTCCTCAGTGTCAAACTAAATCAATGGACCTCCCAGACCAAACCCTTCTTTTCATCAAAGATAAGCCCCTCATGGATGATGTCATCCAACCCATTGGAGAGAAAGCTCTACTGGAGGGAAGGGGAGCTGCCTTTACAAGCATTGTGGTCAACCGGGTGCAAGCCGCAGATGGCCGCGACTACCATGTGATGTTCATAGGCACAGGTATGTGCATGTTACATTAATAAGCCATGCAGGGGAAAGTATTCTAGTCTTCTAAATGCATCCGCTATCTCGGTTTTCATCATTTTCTGTTGACCAGCCCTGTATGTCCGATGAAGACAAATTTTCTTGTGTTTTCATTTAGCGGATGGTTGCCTTCTGAAAGGAGTTAACTATGACGGCGAGATGTTCATCATCGAGCAGGTTCAGCTTTTCCAAACCCGGGAGGCCATTAAAATCCTGCAGTTTTCCAATGTCACGGTAATACGACGCCCTGGAGTCACGTGCTAATTATATTTGAATTCAGCCATCCGCATGTCTTTTACACATCACTATGCACAGGGCCAGCTTTACGCAGGCTCAGATTACGGCGTAGTACAAGTTCCTCTCGCCACCTGCGGGAGATCTTCGTCATGTATGGATTGCATTCTGGCCCGAGACCCCTATTGTGGATGGGATTCAGAAGCTGGCAAATGTGTAGCCCTTCTTAGCACACAGAGGTAATAGACATTATTGATTACAATAAGAGAACTATGAGCGGTGGACAAATCCCAAACTAATCTAAATTGTATTGCTTTTGTTTCTTCTAGGAAACTAATCCAAAGTGTGAGGGACGGGGCTGCTTCTCTTTGCCCAACTACAGGTAAGACGAAATGGAAATGAGCTTTATTGATAGAATGTCCATTCACTGCCATTGATTCCAGTTTAAATGGATTGGACTTTTTACACACTCATTTAATTATTTAATATTGTCAGTTTGTTGAAAAATCTAGAATCAGGATTCGCATACATACCGATTCGATCTAGTTTCCTTCAGGCCTGAACAATGTGTCATTTGTACTGCGACACCACAACAGTACTCACAATCTTTTCATTATGCATATCTGACTCATTTATAAATGACTTGTCACAGCTGCTTGTTCTGTTGTTTCTTTGAATTATTATTTAATTTGTAAAATCATTTTCTTTAACAGAAGCTGCACTCGTTGTGAACAAGTCGTTTCTACCTGGCGGAAGCGTAAAGCTTCTCTGCCCTGTGCTGTCTAACCTGGCAATAACTGATTGGGAACAAGATGGCCACCACGTGGCTCCTTCCCTTCGTCATCAGCTGCTAAAAGACGGACTTCTCATCCTGAATGCTTCGGACTCGGACGCCGGCCTCTACCGTTGCTTGTCGGTAGAGCGTACCAAAGTCGACAAGTACACCACCACCGTCGCTGAGTATCAGCTGAGTGTTTTAGGCAAAACTCAAATACCTCAGGCGCAGACAAATGGCACATCCGTTGTGGGACTGCAAGTTGCCATTGGGTTTTTGACTGTTTTACTTGTGGCTCTTTTGGCTTGGAATTTTTACAAAGGCCATCTACCGCTCCCCTGGAATTGCGGAGGAAAGATGAGAGGAAAATGGTACGGGGCAAACACGCAGGAGGACCCGAGTCCACTCTGAGGCGACAAGACGTGGTTCAGGTGAGCTTCGGCTTTCAGGAAGCTAGCAGGGCAAGAGTGGAGATGACCACCAGAGAGGTGAGCTTCAGTTCTGTTGTGAAAAACACGAGAATTGTCGTTTCCAACGCGACTTTCTGACCAGGCTGAGATTTCCAAAGGAAACATTGCACTCGTGTATCGGTGGGAATGTGACTTAAAGAGAAAAAAGATCAATATGCTGGATGGATGGTTTCCGATATGTTAAAAACTGCCGGAATTTTATGTTAGCGCTTAATCTTTAAACATTTTTGGAGAATGTCCATCAGGAAATCGGTCTTGAATTTGTGATTCTGCAATGAAAATGTCCCATCAATTGTTAAGCTGCGCTTCCATTTTTAACAACTTTTAGGTTTTTTTGCGATACGTTGGGGAGGATTTTTTATATCTGAACTGTTTATCTCAATTTGGTCATTCTTTAAGAATGGGTGGGTGAGTCCAATGTGTTTCTAAATTTGGAATTTTGTTTTGCGGGTTGTAAGTGTTGCTACTTGGTCACTAAGGTCAAATTCAAAACAAACGGATATTTTGAATTTAATGTTTCACGTAGCTTAGTTGTAGTTTGTACTTTTATAGTAAAATTGCATTTTCAAGAAATGTTCACTGTGCACAGTAAATGATAACCCAGCAAAGTTTTTTTTCGTGTGTGCATAATTTTTATTGTCATTTGAGACAATTTTCTATCAAATTCTGAAGAAGAGCGATTAATAGGCACCAACATTTTAATAAAATCTGAAACCCAAGAACTAATGAGTAGTAACAAATCATGAACTGACCCTCAATGGCAGAAAAACTCCATTTTATTCCAAAACTGCAAGACAAAAGTAGAATGCTTAAAATGAAAATACTTTTAACATTTTGATCTTTACAACCTGTTTTCATTTTTAATCTTTGACAGACCCCTGGACCCCAAATTAAGATGTAAAAGCTGGCATTACATGACATAGGAAAATGATGATGCTACCAGAGTTTCATCTCCTGTAGCGGTATCTCTTAAAATGGAACCAGAGCTGAAAGATCCCATTGGCAAACTGACAGCGGAAACCGTGACGGTGGGAATACTCCCATTCTCTGTTCACGATCTTAAAAGCAATGTCCTCGTACGGGGGTCCGGCGTGGAATCTCAGGATCCCAAAGTCCTTGTTGTCAGGACTGGGCTCAAGGAAGTACTGGGGTGTGGAGCGCTTCTCTATCAGATCCGGGTAGAAAATATTAAACTTGTATCCCTGGACAATTTTAGGTGGGGGGTTATCAAAGTCGTAATGGGTCTGGTTATATTTGTTCCACTCGAATCCGGTATGGACCCTGTTGAAAAAGCGGGGTTTCCTGGGTCGATATTTGTCAGCCCACAGGTACATCTTGCCGGTTACGGGAATCTCCACGCTGAACTGGGCCTCCTCATTGCTCATTCCTTCTTTGGCGCGACGCACAAAGGCGTCCTCGGCACTCTCGCTGGCATCACCTAGTGGAAAAGACAAGAGTTTAAGCCGGCATGATTTAACTTAAGAGTAAAAATTTAAGATACGAATGCCCCAAACTCAATGTAGGTTGACTCTTTCTATTGGCATGCAAAATACTAACATTTTTCCATCTACTAAAATAGTGAGCTCTATCTAAATTAAAATTCCATGTTGCACAAACTGCGGCTCGTAAAAATAAATCGACTACACAAAAGATATTTCAACTCCCAACCTTCCACTGACAATGTTTGACAGGCCCTCGAGTACATGTCGGTACTTGATGAGGCCAAGTACACTTTAAAATGTTGAGTGATGTCAAATATTTGAGAACCACTGTTCCCCATTAAAAAAAACAAACACCATGCCAACTTCTTGCTCTCCTACCTGTGACTTGCAGCTGCCTTCGCGCTAACTGCAATCGATGCGCGTCTTCCTCGGGGGTGATGGTGTGCGTATCCAACGGCAGCTCCGTTGAAGTGAGTAGCGCGGGACTGTAACGGCCCGAATCGTACTCGGCTTGACTCTGCTGGATAAGATCCTCCTCTGTCAACACTGCCTCCACTTCTTCCGCATCCTTCTTCTCCCTGCTTTCTCCTCCTTCCACATTGCCGCCTCCTTCCGCCGTGGACGTGGACGGACCGCCTTCTGCCGCAGAGCCTTTTTTGGATGATTGGCCAGGCTCTTTTGGCGGTGACTGTCTGGAATGACCTGCCATGCTGACATCACTTCTGGAGGGTAAAAAGGTGACATTTTATATATTAACAATCACTTGGTATGTCAAAGATTTCTGTAGATTGTTATTTTTTTCCACAGAATGGACTTACATGTCCTCATTCCTTGGCTCCTCTTTAACGATAGGGAAGAGGGGTTCACTATCTACCCCTTGTTCCTGCTTCAGCTTAAACAACTTCTGTCTAAGGACATCCTGGTGCCGCTCCCTCAACCTGAAACACATTCCCACATACGCGTCAATTGCGTTTGTTTCCTTTCACCAGTAGCGACTAGAATATGCAAAAAACTTGAACTGAAATGACTTTCATACCTGGCTTTTGCCATGTAGACCCGCACCTGCAGAAGAAGGCTCTCCCAGTAACCAATGTCAAGGTTGGAACCTCCTGCCCGAATTTTGGTCTCAATGTTGAGATTTAGAGCTTGCAGCTGGCTGTACGTTTTTCCTTTAAACACAATCTGGACATCGCTGGTCACGGCCGTGTTGATACCGTCTCGTCGGTCGCCTGTGGATTATTTAAACAAACTCTTTCCAAACTTATCATAATATGGGAGCCATTACATTTAAATCTAACAAGTGGAAATTGCATTAAGAGACCACTTCAGGATATAAACCTGTAAGTGAATGTTTCTCAGATGTAGGTTTATTCGAATGTACCTGGTCCTTTGCCAGAGGCCTCAAGTTTTCTGAGCTTGCTGATTTCGTCTTCCGTGATGGTGGTCATGTCTCTCCAAAAGTCCACATTCTTACCCTGTTCCAACTCCATATAAACCTGAGACAACATAGAAAATGTCTGTCAAAACTGAGCATTCATTGAAAGATTCACTGCCATTAACAATGCGGCCCTAATTGAATGATGCATTTATTGATTTAAATAGGCTCATATGACCCTTAATGGCTTTACTGTATTTTTTTGGAACCACAAAAGCAGTATAATTTTGAGAGATGAATCCTTTGACTTGGAAATAGTATTAAAACTAGCAATTAGCATGGTGCCCACCTTAATATCCTCCAAAAGGTCATCCATGTCTGTGGCGGTCAGCCCATTTAGGAAAGTGTACGGTTCGTGCATCTCCACAGCCAGATCGTCATCTTCGGCACTGATGTACTTGGCCAGGAGGTCAATGGGTTTAGCGCGACCATCGCGAATTCGAATCTTTGACCTGGAAATAAAAACACGTTCCAGTTTATGTAGCTCCTATCCAGTACTTTTATTCCATCCGTGTTGGTTACGTACCGCAGTTTGGCCTGATGCAGATGGAAGTTGTCTTCTTGTTCGGCCCATGTTTTGAAATGCTCTGCTTCTTTTTCTCTCTGCAGCATCTCCAGCTCTGTCTCCCTCATGGCCTTCTCTCGCTCACGCTCCAAACGCAGCTGCTTGACCTATGGCGGGTTACAATTCAAGTAAGAAAAAAAAAGTGTTTTCTGGGTATTTTTTCCAAATTTAAGGCTGAATTTGAATCTTGAATTCTATTGTCGGATATTTTTCCTGGTATTTATTTGCCTTTAAAACTAAAGGTGTGGCCAAACTATAAAGACAACAACAAATAACAGCTAAATCCTCCTGTAGTGTTTTTTTAAGGAGAAAAATGTCTTCTTTGCATACCTTCTGAAGTTCTCTGCGATTCTCCTCCTGGATTCGTTTGTTCCTCTCCTTGAGATCCTTCTCTCCAAGATGGCCAATACCTTTCATATCCAAAGCCTGACAAGACACAAGAACACAATATTAAAAAAATAGAATAGCTCATTCAGAAGATGTGAATGTCACACTTGAAAGGCTACCTTTTGCCATTTGAAAGTGCCCAGAAGGTTATTATCGCCAAACGGATTGTCTGCATTGGTGTATCCCATGTACTCTTCGCTCCAACCCATCTTTTCTCTCCTCTTCTTTTCCTTGGCCTCTTTCTTGGCCAATCTCCTGGCCCTCTTCTCTTCTGGCGTCTCCAGAGCCTTCATCATATCTTTCTGTTTTTTCTTGTTTTCCTTGTCCCGGGCCGTCTTGCGCTCTCGATCGGAGCCCGAGCTGTCGGAGGAGTCGGCCGAACTGGACTGACGTCTCACTCGATCGCGGTCTCGGCCTCGGTCGCTTCTCCCTCGCTCCCTCTCGGGGCTCTTCGTCCTTTTGTCTCGTTCGGATTTCCTCTCTCTACCTCTGTCCCGATCCTTCCGCGTCTGTCGGTCTTTACTGTGGCTTCTCCGGCTTCCCCGTGGTCTTTCAACACTTCCATCTCGGGAGCCTGAAGATGACCTTTCCTTCCTCCTCTCACCAGATGCTCCTCTTCGGATCATCGTGCCGCTTCCTCTTTTAATCTCTTTGGGACCATCTGAATCAGAACTGAGCAAAGACGAAACGTGTTCAGCAATGTTTTATGTTACAACTGACAGGTTTTCATCACGATGCATTCGAAAATGTAGGATATTCTGGCTTCTTTTGCTGTCAGGTCTCGTCAAAAAGGGAAGAAATGGCAGATGCGCGTTACCTTGATGAGTTGCTGCTAGATTTCTTCCTGGCACCTTGTGTTATTCGTCTTTTGTCACTCTCCGAGCCGCTTCGGGAAGTTGAACGGCGCCGTTGTTGAGGCCGTCTTCTTTCTGGAGAGCTGCTACCGTAGTCGCGGCTGTCGGATGGCCCGTGGCCTCGGCTGGATCGTTTCGGTTCTGAACATTGAGATCGATTGGTCCACCTTTCGGGAGAGTTAGATCTGCTTGCCTTGGATCTATTTCGTCCTTCTCGGCTCCGATTTCTCGATACAGAGCGGGATCGTCGTCTTGGTGTCGAGCCCATCACTAATATTGCGCATTCGTTGGGTCTTGCTTTGAGCCTGTCGCACAATTATAGTGTAATACACAGGTGATGCCCCTTTTTCCATGAGCTGTTATTACTATGCTATTATATAATTATTACACAAAGTGAAATTCATACAACTGAAACATACCAATCAGAGTTTGTGCAACAATGTGACTGTACTTAAAGGTTTTATTCTGGCAAAAGGGGGCCAGCTAAAAGATGTCTGATGGGTGCTGCGAGCCAACGGGTACAAGGGTTGATACTAGATGGCCATTTTGTGTCGGTGACATTCACTTAAAAGTGAAAATCAATGCACCGTTTTCTTTAAAATAATGACAGATTTCTCAATCTATATTTGAATGCATTGAATAATATGCAGTGTTTCCTGAGTATGGATATAGTTTTCTACAAATCTACTCTCAAACATCTAGCCTTGAATATGTGACATCTTAGCTTTCTGTATTAGTGGCGCATGAGAACTACGTAAAGAAAGCGCTCTGAAAAACTATACATGGAAAAATCGAAAATACTATAACTTTAGCTGTTGTATATGGCAAAAATTCATAACTTATCATTTTTTTTTGTAGAATAAGAATAATTGAAATGTAAAAAATAGGCCTGTTCAGCGTTTCTGAAACGCAAACAACACTTGCCTTCGCAAAGGAAGCTATCACTGGTGAATGTAGTTCTCGGCATTCTTTTCCTTTTCTAAAAACACACACAATGCATTGCGTATCTCAATAAATGTAGGTGTGTTATATTATTCTTGATTTGGACTTGTAGTTTCTGGACAATTCTGTCACGATTAACGCGTGTTTGTGGCTCAAAGGGCAATATTTACAAACTACAACTGGACTACAAATCCCAGAGCAGCATTGCACAATTGCCTGTTTTTAGGGTGAGAAAGGACTTCTTTTCAACAACATTCTTCGCTCTGTCCTCGTGCCATAAAGGTGTAAAGCCTCAGCTGTGTGGGTTATAACAGTTAGGAATAGCTCGCTTTATTTTCTTCTGAAACCTGCCACTCTTTTACGATAACCCGCTTTGTTGTATTCTGTTCGCGACAAGGTACGAAAAAAAATCGGCTCCAACTGGTTGTGAGGTAGTCTCTCGTTAGCTAGCTTATTTAGCCAGCAGCTACCAGTAGATTTACGGCTTATATCCGCAGCTACTTTTCCAGGTAGAACAACTAAAGCTTTCGGTTACTCGGCGGCCACAATGGTGTGGTTAGTTTACAACAGCGAGCGAGTTGACGCTAAATAATTGATCCGATTTTGCTAACAAATCAACATAAGCCCCGTCGGAGAACGATCGCTTCGGCCTGTTTTCATTGTAGTCACATAACGTAAGGCAGTGTCGGGTTGTTCGAGCTGCGAGCGCGGCGTCAAATTTAGCAACCTTGCCCTTAACAAAAAAACAAAAAAGGAAAAAACCAGTCAACAGCTGTCGATTTGAGGAGATAAGTTCGGGGCTGCCAAGTGTCAAGTATGGCGCAGCACGATTGCTCTCATGTCGCCAGTTCACAGAAAGCTCTTATGCTGGAAATGAAGAGCCTTCAAGAGGAGCCCGTCGAGGGCTTTAAAATAACGCTAGTAGACGAGGCAGATATGTACAACTGGGAAGTGGCCATTTTCGGACCCCCCAATACACACTATGAGGGGGGATATTTCAAGGTAAGACTCATTTCTATGGATTTTGGACGGGTGACAATGTGCGCTGTGTTGTGTGTGATACTTTTAATGAGGCATACTTTGGTCGGTGTTGTGTGTTCTAGGCGAGGATCAAGTTCCCCATGGACTACCCATATTCCCCACCGTCCTTCAGATTCCTCACTAAGATGTGGCATCCAAATATCTATGAGGTGGGTCAATATTACAGTCCTCGTCGACAGGGACTTGCCAAGAAAATGTAGAAAATTGAATTGGAGTCGATGAAAGTTTTGAACTTTGGGTGTCTGCAGTAGATGTCAAATTTAGTTCGACATGGAGGGGTGGTAGCAATCAGTCGAAGCCAAGTTTGAGGTCATTTCAAACTTGATTCACTGCCTGCCCCACCCTAGCCAATCAAAATGGAGTGGATGTTCAGCACTGTTAATACTGATTCAATAATGATTTCCTTGTTATAGACATTTTATACATAGGTTTGGAATAGTTATAAACACTGGATTATTTGATCTGAAAATTTAACAAATAAATAAAATGTTACGTATCAGCACACAGGTCTGAGTCCACCATTTTTTTGTTTTATCATGATCTTATATAACTTCAAGATTACCAATAAGGGAAAGACCTTCATTCACCAAGGCTAAACTAGTATTTTAGATAAAATTTTAAAAACTAAATGTCTTTTAGATGGCAGCGATTGCCCAGTTTAGATTTTAGATTAACCTAGTAGTTACTAAATCTGAAATATATATTTTAATCAAATCATGGAAATTTCTACCTCCGTCCATTCATAAAATGCCTACATTGGTCAAAGGTGTCCACTCTGTCAAGAAAATGATAATCAATGATCATTTTCCTCTTTTCTAGAATGGAGACGTGTGTATTTCTATATTGCACCCACCAGTGGATGACCCCCAAAGTGGAGAATTGCCTTCAGAGAGATGGAATCCTACCCAGAATGTCCGGTTAGCAATCATTGTCATGACTTGCACCTTTTTGTCCTATGACATTTGTCTTCAGAGTACTCCGTTCTCTAGAGGTGGATGTTGATATCACATCTGGCGATATGACACCATTTGTGGAAATGTGATACCTGCCTTTCGGCTACTTTTTTTCTTCTCCTTACGTGTTGAACACAGTGGAAGCTCTAACGTTAAACCCAAACTATAATGTGTAATGAAATTTAGTCAACATGCTGCCATTATAAGATCTTATTCACTGTACAGGCAGTGTTTTGCAACAGTTCTCAATGCCACACAAGTGCTAAGTAAGCACATTCCAAATAGCTGTTGACTCTATGGGGTGTTATTTTACAGCCATACTAATAGATGCCAATGTAGTAGCATTACAAACAACATTAAAAAGGCCACAGGAGTACTCTGAAAATGCAGATTTCTGCTTAAGTAGCTGAATTAAATTTGGCTCTATGCCTGGAACTTAGATTTCTATCACTTCATATTACAATCACATGTTTCAAGTTTTATAATTAACCCTTTATTTGTTCTTGAGGTATTTTAGACCGTAACACGGAAAAGCAGAAATGGAACGAATACATAACCTGCACTTCTGTACTTTTATTATCCCCAAATTTGCCAAAATATGTAAAATTATCAGTTTTGTAGTTATGTGAGCCTAACTCTAACCATAAAGGGTTGAATTCTCATAACAAGTTCCAATGAATGGAGCCTTGAAGCAAATCTGGGAAACTGTTGTCATGCTTTACTAAACAAGAAGCCAATGAATCACTCGACGGTTGCTTCTCAAAGAACACCATGACGTCAGTCAGCTATGGTTAATTGGCCTAAAACCACAAATCATGCCATGTAATTATTCCTGCTGAATACCACACCGACACTGAAATGGAACTTTAAATTAAGGAAGGTTTCATTGCGTGTCATACTCAGTAACAATTATCAACACTAACAAGTATTGGCATATCGTGAATATTCCCAAATAGTGCTACACTACATATTTGTGTGATTAAATGGACAATCCGTTTTTTAATTCTAAGGGCACAGGAACTTTCAGAAACTCCATGTCAAGAGTGTCAAACTTTAAAGTTGTGATTGTCCTTTGTTCCTCCAGAACTATTTTGCTGAGCGTAATCTCACTGCTAAATGAGCCAAACACCTTCTCTCCTGCCAACGTGGATGCCTCGGTCATGTACCGCAAATGGAGGGACAGCAAGGGCAAGGACCGGGAATACGTTGAAATCATCAGGTAGGACTTCCCATACAAAAATAGTCATTCAAATTGATGATTGTTAACTCCATAGACGTGCAAGCTTGTTCCCAGTTCATATGAATCGGTCTACTAGCAACTAATTCCTTTCAATAACTCATCATAAACTCTGTGTTGAACATCTACAGGAAACAAGTACTGGCCACCAAGGTTGAGGCGGAACGCGATGGCGTTCAGGTACCCACCACGCTCGCCGAATACTGCGTCCGCACTCGTGCCCCGCCTCCCGACGAGGGCTCCGACCTCTTCTATGACTATTATTACGATGACGACGACGTAGAAGACGGGGACGGCGACTGCTGCTATGATGAAGACGACTCGGGCAACGAGGAGTCGTGACATGCCTTTTCTCCAGAGCGAGACCAATCTTTGCTGTGACACGCAGCGACGACGACCCCAACCCTTTTACTGCCCGGGTCGTCCGAAAGGTCTGAGGTCTGCAAGTGAGAAATATTTGACGCCTCCTGTTTGTAAACCAATGAAATGAGATGATTTTACCTTAGCTTGCGCGCTCTTTGTTAAAGCTGAAATTGGGTGGGCTCGCGTGGATTTGCTGAAATTTGCACCAGCAAAAAAAAAAGAAAAAGAAAAAAAAAGTTTTCTTTTTGATCTTACACTAGAGATGCTAACGAAATACTGCTTCTAATGTGAGAGGTCAAATGGGGTGATGCCACTTTGCACTGATGCAAACACTTACAAATCCTTCACTTCATTTCTTTTCTCGTAACTAGTTTCCCTTTCTAGTTGTGGTTTTTGCTCACTGCAATGAAGTCTTATTGACTTCCTGCAGCAGGAACTAAAAAACAAAACAAACAAAAAAAAACAGTAATGGGAGAGACTTTCCTCAAACGTCACAGTCTGCATGCCAGAAAACCTTGGAGTCCATTTTTTTTTCTGTATCTTTGATCTGGAAAAACGTTTGCAATTCTGTCAAGTGGACTTAATAGGTCCAATGGGTTCACATTTTAACTTTTAGAAAATTATCTTTGCTGTGTTTTGTCATTTTGATTGCAGAGATTGCATAGAATGACCATGGTCTCTGGGGATGGCAGTGCTTTCTCGATAGAACTGATTTTCCCTCAGGTGTCAAGCCTGACTAAACAAATTGGGTGTTTGTTTTTTGTTTTGGATTTTTTGGAGGGGTTTTGCTTTCTTTCATTTCTTTTAAACACCCCTGAAATGTATGCTGTTGAATTCTTGTCTTTATTTTCCGCTTCTTGCAAGCAATATTAGTCTCTTCTATATGGTTAGACTTAAATGCCTGAAACCTTCGCTTGAGAATGTTTTATGTGATGAGATTATTAGGTTTGACAATTTAAACGTGTAGAAAATGTGTCAGAGAAATGATGTTGCGGTGTCAGTTGGGATTAAAAAAGGATTTTTAACCTTTGGAAGTCTGGAAGTTAAAGAACAATACCATCACCTTTTATTTTACTGTTTGTGTTAGTAGTGAGTTTCAAGTATTTTGATATATTTTTAGTGTTGGTGTGTTTCCTCGTGTGTAATTTTCGTCATCAGTCTTGATTGTTTCATCCTCTCAAATTGGATTTCACGCTGAATTTCTCAGGATTATTCAATTATACATTCGACATAGTGGGTCGTTTTTCAGAGTTACAGACACCTTGACGGATATGCACATGTAGCTGTACGGATGATCACCTTGTTTCATTCACTTGTTTATTTTTTAATTTTTGGCTATTTAAAAGTGAAAAATAAAGATTTATTGGAACAAATTCTGTGTTGACTCAAGAGACATTCATGAAATGCTAGTTTCCCATGTAAGTGAACGCACCTTTCTTGGACGCGGAGTTATGACGACAGCGTAATTGTAAAATACAAGCGCCCGGCTATTCCTCTTTGCCACCCTTTGGAGCCTTTGTTTACAATAAAAACAACAATAATGTCTGTGAATTATGCAGCTGGCCTCTCGCCTTATGCAGACAAGGGTATATGCGGACTTCCAGAGGTAATTTAAATTTTACCAGAGCTGTTATTTTACGTTTTTAAGAAGGTTTTTAGCTAGATGGTTAGCTGATTTCAATTAATTTCATGTGTGTCCCAAGCTGTTCCAACATCGTTAATGATGGCTAGAACTTTCATTCATACACGATTTTATTTTGTTGCATAGCATGCAACAAATGCCGTTTTTATTCCAAGTGGTCCTTTCAAATAACGACTACAAATGATCATTAGTTCTATTGTTACTCTTTTAATATTAACACTTTAGTATAATTACGTTATTATTTTTCCTAACAAATGTGACATTCGCAGGAATTTGATGGAGCCGAAGATGTAAAAACTAAAGTGGAAAGCCTTGCCAAATTGATAAAAGAGTCCAAGTACATGGTCGTGCACTCTGGCGCAGGAATCAGTACCTCAGTTGGTATCCCCGACTTCAGGTAAGAAATTCCCACTGTCTGTTTGTTTTCTGATTATATTTATTTTTTCCAGTTCATTTTGTCACACAGGCATGCGCCCAGAAATCAAATATTTGGCTTAGACTCCACCTGGGAGATAATTATATTCCAGTGAGATACATGTTTTATTATTTGTGTGTGCACATCTATGTATTTATGAGTTATTGTATTTGATACAAAAAAGTACCATGTGCAATTGTTGAAAATTTAAGAACAACTCTTTCAATATTCTCTGGTAGGATTGTTTTTGCACTGTCTAAAATTCAATCCAAATAATTGGACTAAAAAACCCTTATCTTATCTTACTCGAACCTGAAAAATATCTCATGGCTTTAAGGCCCTATCCCAGCCAATTTAGACTGGTCACCAGTCAACCGTTGAGCGCACAGAGAGACTGACGACCATTCACACCTACAATCCTTCCGCCAACAGCAGGAATCAAACCCACAGCTCTGGTCCAAAGTCAGCTGGGATAGTCTCCTGCACCCCCTGTGACCCTAGTGAGGATAAAGCAGTTAAAAAAATGAGATGAGACAATTTAAGCAAATGAATGTATACCTCTTGTAGTAGCACAGTTTTAGCAGAAGAGGGTGATGGATGTTCAAAGCATTCCAAGTATATCTTTCTTTTTATAGTGAATTATTCTTCATGTTTGGTTTCATATTTCCAATGGCTCTCTACCAGTGTTGCTATTCCCACTGAGCCAATATATATTTGATATGTCCAGCCGTCAATCACCTCGACCTTGGTGAGCAATCTCATTAAACCAATGCATTGCATAGTATCCCCACATTAATGTAAACATGGATTAGCATTGCTAACACATGTAAATGTAGAGCCAATAAGCAATTTGGCAGTGTTTGAGCTTCCTCTTTTTTAAGTTCCCGAAATGATGCAAATATGGCCTTCGCATCCTGGCAGCATCTCCCTCATGCTGATAAGGAGTCATGAATAATATCTGTTTTGAACATAAAAGAGAGAGAGGGAGAGCGTGGTGCACTTCAAATGCAAAGACGCATCTGTTTGCGCAGCGAGAATTCACGTTGCATTTCTGGTTCAAGAAGATAAGTTTAGAAAATTAATGAGTAGCTATGTGCTTTGTTATGTGAAAAAAAATCCTCAGTTCAAATTGTTGGCCTCTACTAGTAGAGTAACGTGCCATTCATATTATCATTGTATTTACAGTTTTTGGGTCTATATATCGTTAATTATCAGTCAACCACAAGCAAATGTTTATTCATTGCCCCTGAAAACTAGCACATTGAAATGATTTTTTTTCTTTTGTTTTAATTGATAGATAAATTGACTTATGAAAATAAATGTGAATGGTAAAAGTTGAGTTTGGCCAGCCAGATTGATGAAGAAAAATCAGAAAATAATAATGTTTTTTTTTTTTTTCTATCAGGGGTCCAAAGGGTGTTTGGACTTTGGAGGAAAAGGGAGAGACACCTCACTTTGAGACAACATTTGAAGACGCCCGACCCAGCCTTACTCACATGGCCCTGCTGGGACTCCAAAGGGCAGGATATCTAAAGTATCTTATCAGCCAAAATGTAGATGGCCTCCATGTTCGATCCGGCTTCCCAAGGTTAATTGGCTTGTCAAAGCTTCACTTTTTTCTCTTCGATAACAGATGACTAATCAATAGCTCTATTCAGGGACCCTCATATCTCTTTACTATGTGACTGAAATCAGATTTGACAAAATTAACTAATTCATAATGTGTACATTCCAAAATGGATGGGACATCTGTCATGGTAAGACAATCAGTTAAATTTGTGGCCTATATATAGGTTTAAGATACACACCATAGCACCCAATATTTTTAACTGCTTAAAAAAATGCACTAAAACTCTAAAAAACAACCCTAGGGGGTAAAACTGTGAATTCTTATTGCATTTCTACACCATTGCCTCAAGCAGCAAATCCAATTTCACATTCAGTCTGAGTAACTAGCCTGTAATAGAAGACCTGCTCTACCTGAGAGCAGCTTCATACATCTCCCCCATCCTGGTTTTGCCCCAACTTTTCAAATAACAAGCACACAGCAGGAAGAGAATGGCCACAGCCATCGGCCCTAGTGGAGCACAGAAATCAATATCAGTACTACATAGAATATTCATTTAAAAAAAAAAAGCCAAGAATATTGAACTAAGGCTCAAGAGTTTTCATGTAAAATTTACGACAGACTCTTGTCTTTGGCCCTGACAGAGACTTGTTATCAGAGCTTCATGGGAACATGTTCGTGGAGGAGTGCGAGAAATGTTGCCGGTATGGATACGCATACAAAATCTGCTTGTGCTAACATGAATGAGGATAAAAATAATTATAAAATCTATTGTGGTTTGCTTTTCTAGGCAATTTGTTCGGGAAAAGGTGATTGGAGTGATGGGTCTTAAACCAACAGGACGTTACTGCGATGTGGTGCGTTCTAGGGGACTGCGAGCCTGCAGGTATACATACTCACACTGAAATGCTTTATTTACTAATTAAGTTCAATTGTTCAGATGGATATTTCTTACGATTCTCATGACAGAGGGAAGTTGATCAGCACCATATTAGATTGGGAAGATGCACTTCCAGACAGAGATTTGAACAAAGCAGACAATGCAAGCAGGTAAACTTTGACTCTGAGGTCTATATAGAATGTCCTTGTGTTTATTACAAAATATATACAATAAATAATTCTCACCTGCAATATTGTGTATTTAAAAAAATGCCAAAATATGACAATATGTCAGTTATAAAAAGATTTAAATTTCATGATATTTAAATGAGTGCCCTACACAGGGTTAAGATGGTTTGGAGTCTTGCTGGCCATTTCACGTAAAACCCGTAAAAATCTTCTTTGGGGTTAATGGCAACATCAGTGTCCTTTAATGTCTCCATCTGCTGTAACAGTGTCAATATGAAAGCTTTTTTCCAGGTAAAAATTTACAATGCATCTCCAAATGTGAACAAGGAACTGTGACTCATTTGTTTGTTCCTCAATTTTACATGCGTAATTATCACAAGACTTGCACTCCAGCTAGTTCATAAAAGTCAGATATGTTTTTTTTTTTTTTCCATTTTACTGAAGTCCAAACACAGCCACTATGTTGCTCTAAGATGCTGTCCTCATTTTCAAACAAAAAATGAATCTTATGTGCTTTCTATCCACAAGACAAGCTGACCTGGCACTGACACTGGGTACCTCCCTGCAGATCAAACCCAGCGGAGACCTTCCCTTGGTCACCAAACGTAAAGGCGGGAAAGTGGTCATTGTCAATCTACAACCCACCAAGCATGTACGTATTATTCCTATACAATCTAATAATTAGATCTGATTCATACCTGTCAATTTTATACGTTTTTTGATAATTTCAAATTGTTTACGCCCTAAATCAACTGATATACGGGAAACAAATGTTTAAAAAAAATACTTTTTTTGTAAAACCAATGTCATTTTACCCACTTTGGCTCTAATCCGAATCGTTTTTGTCAGTAGCAGACGAAAACGTCATGGTCGACTTTATAATATTGTCAAGCTTTAAGACTGATATGCACACGTAGATTCCCCTTTTACCACCTTTTTACTACGTAAATATAGTGCGTCAGCAAGCAATGTACCCAGACAGTCAACCTGTCATACAGCGTCATACACACTATAAATATGTGCCCTGTTGCATTTGGGTGTTTTTTTTTTCACTTTATTTAGGGGAATTGCAACCATTACTAAAGGGAGCAATTGGCTGAGGTTGACAGGTATGGCGATTGTTAATCATGTATTCAATCCATATATGTGAAGACCCTAATCGTCACTATGGGGAATATTCCACCTCACGAGTGACCTGACTGGGGTTTTATTGAAAATGGATTGGATGAATGAATAATTGATGAACTAAATATTTAATTGAATTCTCCCTTTTTTAGGACAAACATGCTCACCTTCGTATCAATGGCTATGTGGATGATATCATGAAGCAGCTCATGCACCACTTGGATTTGGACATTCCAAAGTGGGAGGGGCCAACTTTGTGCGAGAGCAGCGACACAAAGCCCCCCCTCGATCTCGCCACGGACACAAAGGTCAAAGGTAAGATCGTTAAGGAGGCGAAAAAACGAGACGCCGTCAAAGAAGAGTCGGTCACGGTAAAGAAAGAAAGGAAAGATCTTCTCGTAGGGGTGAAAGATGAAAAATGACGTAAGGTTGTGAACTCGGAGACGAACTTGATTGATCACGAAGGTGTGTTACCTCTTTATGCCCGTTGGAACTCTTTTATTCTTCCGTATCTTAAACTGTAATGACGTAGTCGCCTCAGTTGCATCACAAAATGACACATGGGAAAAATAGTATTATATGAATATAATACAATTACACATCGGCTCAAATGTCAGGTTTTGGTGGACCACAGCAAAATCAATCAATCGAGATGAACAATTTCAAAACTTGTACGACTCATTTGAAACCAAAATATTTTGTACGAAGGAAGTCAATACGAAACTGTCACGAGTTTACTTAACCTCAAACAACACGGTGACAGCAGTCGGCATCAAGAGGAGAAAATATGGCACATCAGTGGCATCATCAAGAGCTTGATGTCCCTCCAAAATTAATGGCAAGATGAAAAGAAAATTGCTCATGGATGCTTCCAACAGCCTGACTGCAACATCAAACAAGGAAAATACTGGTGATTTATGTCACATTTCTAAGTTATGGATCGACGTGACAAGACTGAAGCCTTAGTACTCCTCTAACCATTCAAATTTATTTTAGATTCATTTATCAATCCCCCAAAAAAGTACAGCATTTCAACATGAATACATGTACTTTTTTTTAGATATCCATTGTATGTTAATAAGCTGCACTGACATCTGTGCAGCTTATTAAATATACATTTTTTTTTACTTTGAGCTCTGTTTTGTCCCAAAACGCTTTCTATGGATTTTATCCATATAATGTAATCTAAAACATCTCATCTGATGGGCAGTTATGTGAAAGACAAGAATGTTTTTTTGTTGTTCCTGTAAATAATACATCATTGTTACACTACATATTTTTATCTCAGGAAAAAGGTTTTGTACTTGTCTTTTGGCAATAAATTAATAGCACAACCTTGGAGTCATGAGTCCTTATTTTCTGTCTTTACCATGTCAGTTAATCGTGGCCTATTTTTCCACAAACGGGGACACTATTATTGTCAATTATTCAGCGGAACATAATAATATGATTTTTATACAGGTACATGGTTACTGTATTAGCTAGCATGTCTTAGGTCAACATGTCAATGCCGCAATCCTCATTTACTTGAACATTTCTATTCACATGGGAGTACAGGCATTTGTGTCACATGTCATATGTTCATTCTCTTTCTATTATGTCAATCATAAAAAATGGATATCAGATGAAACAACTGCTCCACATGCACATAATCACCTGTCTTTGAAAATAGGTCACCACACAGTTCTCCTTCGCATCCATCTTTACGGGGAAGGTTCTGACAATGGTATTTAATGGCAATGTTTTGCTACTAGCCCTCCCAGTCTAAATAGATTGGACATATGTCAGCTTTGTTGGGACTCAGTGCATTTTTGAATGTTAATCCTGTTACAGTAAAAGGGTTGTTAATGTGTTTCCTTAAATTTCGGTGTTACAAGTGGTACTTTTACACAGTTAGTGTTTGGTCAATATAAAAAGAGAACAAGTCTTGATTACTTGGCAATAATAACCTCTAATGACCAGTTGGAAAGTAAATTCATGCAATAATGTGGTAAATTATTTTATGAGTTTATTTCTGCAGATGGAGATCTTTCCAATTGAGCTTTTAGTCATTTTTAAAAAAGAAATGTGCATTTTTTTACAAGAGACCCTATTCAATAAACATGAAATTTACCGAGACCATAGTCTCTACATGGTTAATTTGTTGAAGAACTGCGGAATTAGTAAATTAGTTAAATTTCTAAATTAATATCATTATCTCTTGCCAAACTTTTGAATGATAGCAAAAAGCTCCTTCGCACTTTTAAGTTTTCTAAAGGAAAGACGCTGAACTTTATAAAGGTCATATTAATTTGTCAGAGCAATTTGTCTGTAAAAAATACCTAATTAAAATTAAAAGTAAAAAACACCTCAGCTGTAAAGTGCTGCAACAGCAGCACTTTGCCGTATTTTCCAGGGCTTTGCTGACAGAGCTTTGCAAAATAGACCAAAGTTAAGTTAAACCAAAAAGGTCAGAAAATCTGCTGTGTGTCAAACATCCATCTTGACAAAAGAAAAACACAAGATAGGAAGACAAACAAGAAGAGCTCTGCATCAATTGATCTGCGCATACAAACTTACTTTTAGGTGAAATGACATTAAGAATTTGGCAACTTTACTTCCAATCTACCCATCGATACTGAGAAAAACATTTTCAACATTTTTTTTTATGACCCCCTTACTTATAGTTACACAAAACGACCTTTTACAAGGTGTCATTTCTCTTTGGCAAGGTAATTACAGCTATAGAGCACACAAAGGAGGAGCTGGTGGCGGCATGCGTATGCCTAGCTGGTATTTACATGTCATCCACCATCTGTGAGCAGCTAGTATATAGACAAATATCTATGTTCAGACATGAAAGGTTGTGAAAGGGCAAAACTGGTTCAGAATAGCTTTCTATGCAAGAGCTTTTTCCCCCAAATCATTTGGTAGGATTGCTTTTCATCACAGCACTCTTTTTTTGTCCAGCACTTTTATTTAATGTCACAATAAATATACATCAGTAGCTTTTCACAGAACAATATCACAGTGATATGCACACCAAAGGAAAAAATGTGACTGACTGTTTCTTGTTGAGGTAAATAAAGGAGTCCATGATTAGGATGCATTATATATGTGTCATTTTTTAAACAGATGTTATGTAAACATTTGATGTATATATTAACAAAATACTGAATTGACCATAGAAGTGATTTTTTGCTTGGTCAGATGATTGCCTGGCAACTAATTCGATTCTAGCACCCCCCGCAACCCTTGTTAAGCGGTATAGAAGATTAATGAATGTTTGATTAAGAATTCATTCAACTTGTACTTGTTTATTGAAAAAATTGGTGAAATGTGCATAGCAAAACAAAAAAATGATGCCCTGGTCTTGAAAGTTAAAAAAGATATTATTCATAAAACAACAATTGGAGGACAAGGAATAACAAAGGAGCAATTTTAGGACATTAGGATGTCAATTTTGAGTGGCTTGATCGTATTTTCTACTGAAATATGATACAAGGAGTTACAAGTGTTTAGCATTATAAACATGGTGATGGGGCTCTTTTAACTCGTATCTCAAAGCATGTAGTAGAGCATCGTGACAGAGAATACTTTTAATTTTGTGCTATAATTCATTTTACACTTGGAAAAAAATACATAGGTTGTCAATGACTTGCTGTTTTTCACTCAAACCAGGGGTGTCCATACAATAAAAGGGCTACAGGGGATTGCAGGTTTTTGTTCCAACGGGTTCAGCATTGAAGTTTAACCAATTTCAAAACACTAGATTGTCATTGGTTGAAATGAAAACCTGCACCCACTATTGCCGTTAATGACCGCTTTGCTTAGACTGTATAGCTTAGCAATGTGGGTTGACTGATTCCAAGTAGAATTAAAAATTCACCCTAACCCTCATCACATATTGTCTTTGTGTATCATGACCAAGCTGGTGGGAGCTACCTCTACCCGCCTTCCCCTAAAAATGTGGGTAAACATGTTTCGGATTGGGCGAGACACACGAAGCAGAAGTTCCTTGAGTCCAGTACGGTATTCCTGGCGGATCAGACAGTAGAGTACTGGATTGAGACAGCTGTTTGCTTGAGCCAGGCACACAGTCAGGGGGAATGCATAGGCCTGCGTGTTGTAAAAAGCTTTGCTAAAGGGCACCAGGTCAAATTTGATCAACACTCCCCAAAGGGTCAGAGCCTGGTTGGGCAACCAGCAGATGAAGAAGGACAGAACCACAATAGTCACAGAGCGAGTAACTCTGGAACGGCGGCGGTGTCGACCTCGTTCGCTTTCCGATGGCTCCACCGTGTTGCCACCTATCATGCTGCCCACTACGCGCTGGCTCAAGATAAATCTTAAGAGGAGGAGGTAGCACACGCTGATTATTATCAAAGGGAATACAAATCCCAGAAGCACTTTTTGCATCTGATAAAGGCCCAGCAGTATTTGAGAATCCAAGTGACCGGAATCTGATTCCGAGAATCTTACAAGGCAGAGCTCATCGTCGGCAGAAACCTGTGAATACAAAAGATGTTGGTGTTTGAATTCTCTCAAAAAATGGATACGTATCTAGTATAATTAGATCTAAATTAGATACCCAATGCCATTTGTTTTAAGAGTACCCTTTCTGGTAGTGTACCTAAAATGGGGCCATCCAATCTGAACAACACATCAAAACAAAGACGCAACAGTCTAGAGTCTCTAGACTGAGACCATTTTTCATGACCAACCTTCTCACCATTTAGGTCAGTGTTGATAATGACCTTGTTCTTTCATCCCGACCATAGATAAGAGTCGAAAACGTGGATTGACTAGTAAAGTAAGAGCTCCGTCTTTCTGGTCTCCCTGACAGACCGATACCGCTTCACTGTTTACTCACTCTTGATCCAGAACCCAAGTATTGTGCCCTTGGATCGATCTTATTATCTATCTACATAGGGAACTCCAATATTCATTTTTTTTTACCTTTACTAACTTTTAAAAATAGAACGACGGTAGGTTAACGAACCTGAACAGTGGTAGAGTAGATGGAATGAGGCAGTGTTGCCACCAGTGAGACTACCCAAATAGCCAAACTGACCCACTTGGCTCCAGTAGCAGCTTTCCTCGGGTTGGCGATCTTCAAAGAGTTGACTAGCGAGTGATAGCGTGTCACGCTCATGGCGGTCAGGAAGAAGACGCTGGCGTACATGTTCATGGTGGTGACGGAGCTCACGATCTTACACATGACCCTGCCAAAGGGCCAGCGGAAGTCCAGCACCGTGTCCACGGCCCAGAAGGGTAACGTGAGAACAAACTGGAGGTCAGTCAGAGCCAGGCTCATCACAAAACAGTCGATGGAAGAATAGTGGTGACTTCGGCGACGGAAATGGAGCAGGAAGAGCGCCAGGAGGTTACCCGCCAGCCCCAGAACACACACCACGAGGTAGACTAGAGCGATGAGGATTCGCACCTTAAGAATCAAAGCAACACAAACTTTAGTGAAAACTAAAAACTTGATGAGCAAAATGTAATTTCATAAAACATTTTAATGTAGCATATTTTTCAGACCATACGTAAATCTCACTAATGTATAAGTCGCATTTTTGGGAGGGAATTTTTTTGTCTTGTCAGAAACCAAGAACAAATATACTTAAAGGTAACAGTAGTAAAATTGCTAAGAACAAGCTAAATAGATATTGAAACTGTTTTTTAGTTACCTAAAGCCTAAAAAACAACATTATGGTTTGTCAGTAAAAAAAAACATATATAGGTCGCTCTTATTACTCACAGGTCCATCAAAACTATTTTAAAAAGTGACTTTTAGTCCCAAAATGCATTAATTTTTATGTGTGGCCAATTTGTCCAAGCAATGTATATCTATAAATCTATGTGTATACATTATTGTTAATTCTAGCATAACAACAAATATATAAGTAAATTTCTAGTGGTGAGCTGAAAGATATATTTTTTTTGTAGTATATACAGTTTTCTAACATACATGAATGTATGTAAGTAGGTAGAAAGTAAGCATAAACTTTGAGCATCCAAAATTTCCCACCTGCATTAAAATCTGAAGGTCAATGACTATTTGTTTTAAAAAGATTCATGATTTTCAACAAAACTCACCGCTGTGTTGCCACTGTCCCCATGCAGATCCACCGAGGATTCTTTGGAGAGGATATGGATCCAGCAGTTAAGGGACAGGTTCAAGGTGGCCAGGTTGGACCCCACTCCGTTAGGATTGAGCAGTTTGGAGAGTTCACGTTCATCCTGCTCCCCCCCACATGCGCTCTGCACATCCAGGGGTGCCGGTTCCAAAGTGCTGCCGTTGCTCTGCATGGATGCTGGATGGGTAAGACACTTAATGCAACTTGCCAGTGAATACCAGCGTCTCTTCTCTAGAGAGGCTCATTTCCAAAGTGTGCTTCAGTAGGCAGCAAATCTCCATCGTCCTTATCTTGTTTTCAAGAAATAAAGGAGGATATGTCATTCCCAATTGGCAGACAACTAGAAGCATTTGCACATTTGATAGTCGCTTCTTCTCTCCTCTCTCTTCTTTCCTCTTCTGAAGTGACACTCACCCACGGCATCCCTCGCCTTTTATAATTATGTACTCATGTCCCTATTTTTTTCGTGAGGGGGCGCTAATGTACATGTTGCATGGCAAAAGTGCATGCCCAATGTTATGCACTTTTTGCATCTAATGGAAGTATATTTAACTGATCACAATCAATTCATTTAAATAGATATACACATTGCATTTATTTGAATTAAAGAAATGCACAATTTTTTAATGCATTTGGATGCTTCCATTTTTACTTTTTTTTTTTTGAGGGAGTTATTTTTAAATGACCATGTTGGTCAGGTCTGTGACCTTTTGACCTCATGACCCTAAACTTTTTCATTTCATTTTACAAACATATCCTGCATGTTTTGATAATAATCCCTTTATTCATTCTTGAGTTATCTTGAATAACAAACAGAATACAGACACAAAAAAAACAGTCAGACATTTGGACCTTACCTGAATTACAGGAATTTTGTCTCACTAAACTGTAATGAAAAACCCAAATCTATTCTAACTTTCCAAGAACCATATGCGATGTACAGTAATTTCTTTGATACCATCACTCACAATAATGTAAAGTATCAAGTACCAATAAGCATAATAATACACTATTGAAAACAGATTTAAATAAAAGGGAATACAAACTCCAGTCATCTTTTTCTTGAATATAACATTTTCCAAAACTGTTGTCACATGACACCTGACCTCTAACCACTTTGGCGTATTATTTATATGAGAATCACTTGATGATCCCTTGCACGGAAAGGCAATCAGACTGGCGTCCATTTACATGCTGTGCCTTTTTTCCTGTCTCTCCTCATGGTGTATCGCAGACATTACTGGTTTCTGCTGGACCTGTGATCATCTTGCTGAGATGCCAATTGCTCCGCTTTTAAAAGCTTCTCCAAAAGACTGCCAAAGGACGACACCATGGTCCGGGTTATGGTAAAAGGCGGCCGAATTGAAGGGACTTCCGAGACTTGGTCGACCGACTGCAGGGCGCGAGATGGCACTAAGGACATAGAGGAAGAAATATGGAGCCATGTTTCCATTTTCCTGTCAGCATCTTTGGTAAGCATGATGCAATTTATTTCAATGATTTGTTTTGGTCATGTAATAGAAGAAAAGACCATTGAAGTGAGGCCCTGCCACACACACCTGATGTCTCCATGTAATCTCCCTGGCTTGCTTTACCATAGGGATCCGGCTTCATATTTGAAGAAATAATGAGAGAGAAGGAAAGCAGCAAAACCTGCAGAGAAATAGAAACAGCAAACAAGATGAGGTGAGGCTATTGCAAATGTATTAGATACAGCATACACAAACTTTTACTTAACATGCAGTCTGATTTAGATCTAAATGCAGACCACAAACTAAATTGTTAAGTCGTTTTGATTGGCACTACTGCGCCTTGTCGCAAATATTATTTTGATATTCTCTACAGTGCAGGGTAGACAAATGAATGTAGATTGTGGTATGTATAACTCACCAGGAGGCAGGTCCCTCTTTGTGTTGTTTTGTTGGAGTTGTTAGGAAAGAGTGCTTGGAGCTGGCTGAGCTGCTCCAGCAGGGTGCTGTCATGCAAAGACACATAATAATTAGGCTGTCTTATTAAACCAGACATCAACAATCAAAGAAATGTCTTGGTTGTAAATTCAACAGAGTAGTAGGAAGCAACAAGGCCTAAATATTATTTATGCACCTGTTTATTTATTTGTTTTAATCTCAGTACTTTCTGAATTCTGTAGACATTTCTTTTTGTACTTCTTAGTTTGTCAAAAGAGGCTTTCTGCACCATGTTTGTAGAGTTAAACACTCTAATCAATCTGAGTTAGTTATCATACGTTGCAATATCACCTGTTACTGTTGACTGAAATAATGACAAAACTTTGCTGTCCAATATTAATTTAGCTAAATAGAATATGCCTAATATACCTCTGATAACTTGCATAACTATGGGTTGCTATATGCCACAGTTTTTACAGTTAAATTTAATCTAATTGGGTCATTATGCTGTATTTCTGTTATTATTTACTCACTATGAAAGATCGCCATTTTGTGTTTAGTCGCTGGCAGCCCAAATGGACTGAATGTCGACAACTGTCAAACTCATTTAAATATATTAATACTCTTTTTCATATCCCTGGTTAGCTTCTTGTATTTGTCGATTATGGTCAAATAATGTCAACATTTAACATTTCTGTCATACTTGTTTGTCTCCTCCAGTTGTTGGATCTTTCTCTGCAGCTGGAGGTTGTGGGCACTGCACGCAGACATCCTTGGGAAGAAGAAGGCAAATGGAATGAGGCAAAAGGGTATCAAAAATCTCCTGATAGGACATTGCATTGTCCACCCCCACCCTCACCCACAACCCCCTCTTTTTTTCCCTTCCTCGCCAATATCTGTTTGAATGTTATCTCTGCAACACCAGCCCTTCTTTCTTTTTGCTTTTGCCTCTTTTGTTTCTCTTCAACCCTCTGACTCATCCGCCATAACGGCCATTTGACTGAGCTGACTCAAAACCGATAGCGACAGTCCGATGGCGTTTTTTGCCTTTATTACCAATAGAACCTGACTTGGCAGAAAAAATAGCAAAAGTCGGAAATCTCAACAACCGTCATTGAATTGAATGCTTTTATATTGGCATTATACAAGTACAAGCTGATGGGCCTAGATTTGCTTTCACTTTTGAAACAGTCATTGAAGTAACAGAAGACCCCCCCTCTGTTTGTTAAATGTAAAATGCAGCTGTAAAACGTGCCGAACTTAGTAATAGGTTGTTTTTGAGAACACACTCGAGTGCCAAAAATCGAGGTTTTTTATCGATTCTTAGCTACGTGCAGCCATTGACCTGGAAAAAGATAGGCTTTGAAGTGGCAAGGACAAAAAGTGTCACTTTGGGCTCATTTTTTCGGTATATGGGAAACTTTTAGAAAAAAAAATGACTTTGCTTATTTAAAGCACCATGAAGACGCAAACAAAGTTTGTGTCAAGGTAAAAAAGTGTCACTTTGGGCTCAATTTTTCGGTATATGGGAAACTTTTAGACAAAAAAAATGACTTTGCTTATTTAAAGCAACATGAAGACGCAGACAAATTTTTTTTTGTCTAAAAGTTTCCCATATACCGAAAAAATGTGCCCAAAGTGCCACTTTTTAACTTTGCCACTTCAGATGGATTGCATTTCTATCAGTTACTGACAGCCAATGAGCCTGTGAACATATATTTGAAAAGAGTAATACCCGCTTATGAAGAAATGATTTGAACAAAATGGTGTAGACGTCTAGAACTGGAACGGAGGCATTTTTTTTTGGCGGTTGCACGAAACAATATAACACTTATGAAGATATTTGCGAAGGCGTTGATGTGCATCTGAGCAAACGTGTGAAAGAATTGTATAGGTGGGTGACAAAGGTCGGCTGGTATAGATAGATTACTTTCACAGTACTTTCAGCCTGTGCCTGCAATGTGACACCATACATTTACAAATCGTCAACACTTCAGATGCTGTGCCATGAGTGGACAATTCAATCTCCATTTTTCCATTTCCTAGGGGTTAATAGTCATGAGAGCCAGTGTTAAAATGCATATATATTTTTTAGAAGGCCGAGAAAGTCGATATAATACTGCCATTTGCTCATTTTATAGAATGGCTTGGTCATAAAATAAGGCGCTCAATTATTAAACAGGAATTTGGTCAGAAATGTTTTTGTTGTGGCTTTCTAATTAGTTTTCTTGTTGTTACGTTTCACAAGATGGGCACTTAACATTAATTGGGATATGGAAGAATTGGTTTTTGTGTAAAGTAGGAAGACGGTTGGTGAGGTAATAAGTTTGGAGGTTACTTGAATGGAAGTTTTCTTGTTAGGGTTTGTTAAAGATGATTAGATGGTTATTGTTTACGTGTGAGGGATATTTTGAGAGGTTTTTTTGTTGTTGTGAGTGTCAGTTTTTCTAGTACAGGGGTAAGGAACCTATGGCTCGGGAGCCACATGTGGCTCTTTTGATGGGTGGATCTGGCTCTCCGCTAATCTGTGAACTAAAATATGGAAACCATTTACTACATCTAGAGCTTCTTTAATCTTCATTTTTTGCATTAGACTCTTCTGGAATGCATACTCTCATTTATTAGCAACTGCATAAGAATATCATAAGTCGTTTTTTTTCCACTTTAAAAGTGGTGACAATACTAAAAACATAGGCACCCATTTATATGGATTTTGACTCTTAAATTCGGAGAAAATATGATTTTTTTATGGCTCACTTCATCAAAAAGGTTCCCGACCCATGTTCTAATACTCTGGATCATCTCTTACCTTTCTTCCAGACTATCAACATATTCCCTCTTCTTTTTACGACTCTCTTGAGCCGAGCGCTTGTTGCGTATTTTGCGGCGGATCTTCTTCAAGACGCGTTCTTCACACTTGATAGGAAACATAAGAAAAAATGAGTCAAAATAATATGCATGTGATGCTAGTGTGGATTTGGTGCGCTTGGGTGACCTTAGTCAAAGGCAGTTCGCTGGGTAAGTTGATTCCTTCTTTTACCAGAAGTTTTTTCTCATCCTCGTTGAGAACAAGCTTTTGTAGGGGATGCTGTGGTACTCTCTGTGGTGTTCAAATTAAAAATAGAGGATACATGTTCAATATATAATATGAAAAGGGCACTGGATTTCACCAAATTTCCTTATTTCATTTGGTAGCGTTTAATGTGCTGTCCAGGTTTACACCCTTTCAATGGATCTTTAATGAGAAATGTAATTGGATTTCAGGCCTAGGGATTTATTCATCAGATACAATACATTTTCATGCCAGATGGAGCAGCACAATTGAATTGAGAGCAATTAATTCTTTACATCTATTTTTTAAGAACTAATTTCATGTATCATTTCTTTACTTACTTTCTCCCCCAGGTTAGATAAGAGCAGGTCTCGTACTGTGAGCTTCTGATTGGTCTCGCTGGTGGAACTTTGATTGGAAGTCAGGTAGTACGTCATGCCAAGTTTCTCCTGGATGTCATCAGATTCCCAACCTGGGAAAATGGAAACAGTAAGTGACCATTCAAGTGAATTTTCAAGTTAAAACTCGTGTGCGGATTATCTGTATAATTGGTTTTGTTATCTAGTAAATGTATCTGGAGGAAAATAAACATTTTACGGTATAAATGAATCTAGTAAATGCATCTTCTTGTACTTTCCCCACAAGGGTGTCAAACTCATTTTTATACAGGCCGCATCACTCATGGTGCTGTTTTTTTTTTTCTGCCAATTACATATGCTATGATTAATCAAATATTTTACCTATAATTGGTTTTCAACTGAACAATTTCATCATTGTGCAAAATCTAACCTCCTGTCCTTTAAATTATAATTGGAAGTGAAATCCTACCCAGATCAATGTAAACATCCGACGCAATTTCATTTTCAAGCTTATAGGCCGGATGCTGCGCCGAGGTGAGCTGAGGTAGTGAGCCACCATCCAAGCCAGGAAATGAAGGGCAGATTGGCAGTAGGAGGCCGTCGGCCATCTCGGACACGTCACTCTCCGGAGTGGCGGGCGACCACGGGGGGGACGTGGAAGCCGAGGACGACTCACTCCCAGCCAGCAGGGTTTCCAAGAAGTCCTCGGCAGTGTTTCCCTCTGGGCTCAGCGTCTGCAGAGAAGGTATGAAAGGAATTCAATTTAATTAGTGCAGAGCAATGCTTACTTAGGAAAGTTCAGTGGCCATTCATTGTGGGAGATTTATGCCGATTCATTGCATTCTGTGTATGCTATAAGAGCTGCTTTGAAAAAACTTAAACTAAGGAGGCCAACTTGAAATCCTTTTACTTTTACATGTTTAAATTGATGATCAGGTTCGGTAAAAAAAATGAAAATAAGAATAAATCGGTTTGAATTGACGTCAATAGACTCAAAACCAGCTTTTTAAGATGAAATTTATTTCATATCCACAACTCTCAATGGAAATGAATGAATTTGGGCTCAAAATAACAAAATAATCCAAAAATATAACAATATTTCAATACATAATTCATATTTCACTTGGGGCAACAAAGAGAATTTTATGTAAAACAAAATACAGAAATGCTTTCAATTATTGAATGGTTTGAGCTTTAAAGGATTATAATACACATGCTACCTAATGTAAGTAGCACTGCTATTGTGATACTATTACTACTCTCACCAGAGGATATCATATGGGGGAGGGGCTTTGTAATCAACCATGATTGTATCAATTAATAAGGTTAACTCACCCAGCCATAGTATTTTTACATTGTACTAGTTCTGTTCCAACATTGTACCCTGATATAGAAGTTTCATTTTTTATCAAATGAATCTTTATTCAGGTAAGCTTAGAATCCCCCCACAGAAAGAGCCAATTTTAAAGCATATGGCCTTCAGACTATGGTTAATTATGATAGTCTGGTTAGAGTGCCCATGTTTACGGCTTGCACAGCTGTTTGACAATTATACTCACGTCATACATGGTAAATGTCCATGACGGGTTGCCATGGCAGCTACCCACTTCATCTTTGGTCCTCAGTAGTAGGTCAATGGCATCCATCGCAGCTTTTACCCAAAAAAAAAGAGACAAATGAGCCCCGATCTTTTGATAAAGCACACAAAAATTACAAGATAGATTTATTAAATAACAAATGGTTTGGAGTGTGGTACTTCATTTAAAAAACAATGCTATTGTATGTAAAGAAATGTTATTGTTTTCTTCAAAAGTGAATACATACCTATGCACATAGGCCCAGCCATCAAAACAACCAAAATTTAGCAATACGTCATTACTACAAGAGCTTAAGTTCGTTGTTAGTTATGTTTTAGATTTGTAAAAGATCTTGACTTTTTTTGTCTTAAGAAAAACGATATATATCCTAGCGCTACATTTATTTGTCGATACAAAAATATTTTTCATTTCTGTCTGTCATTTTTTTACTCCAGTTTCAGCAGCTGCTGCAAAATGCTTTGGAAAAATACTATTTTATATTTGCGTCGATTATTGTTTTACGAATTACCTGCTAAATCCGAGTAAATTTAAGTAGCATGCAAAATAATATTAAGGGACAATTAAAAAATAATCATAATTTCGTTCCCATTTTCTTGTATGGCTTCCAAGTGTTACAATTTTTGATATCTTCTTAAGGAGAGGTGGCCAATCAGTCCAGAATTGTTTTTTCTTGTCCAACCGAGCAATACGACTCCATTTTTCGCCAATCCAGCGTCTTACAAGTATACTGAGTTGATTTGATGGTGTTGCTTGTTTCAACTGCAACCTCATTGGTTAAACTGTTAGTACTTAATCGGTTGGAACAAAAACCGAGCACACCACGGCCCTTTATGGAATAATTGCTCACCTCCTCTTTAAAGTGACTCTTGGAAAGAACAAATCAATAAATGGGGTTTCACACATTCCAAAAACATGTCCGTTACATAGAAACTGGGCCCACTTTGCAGAAAAAGACCAAAAATAGAGATAATTGCTCCATTTTCTAGTAATTCCAATACCACCTAGTTACCTCATGTTGTCTAGCTAAGAATATATGATAAAATGTTCCCTTTTAAAGCCAAATATTTAGTTTTATAAACTTAAATTTTGAGGGCATCTGTCACTAATTTCCCGTCATTCTTGTACTTACCGTTCTTTGTTGGAACTTGTTGAAAATGGTTTAGTTCTCCTCTCAAAGTGAAGTGTCACCTTGGCTACTGATTTTATTCCAATAAACTGACAAAATGTCAAGGAAAGAACACAGGCGGAATGAAAAAAGCCTCGACCCGATCAATACACTCTTGTTTCTTCAGCGCAAATGAAAAGAACGCTCAAGTATGATTCAGAGGACAAAGTTGAAGTTCCATATCAGTCATTCTTCAGCTGATTAGTGTCCAATCCAGTGTGTAGTGGACAGCTCAGCGAGCCAATCACAACAAATTGATTATTTTCTCATAGCATAGCTTATAGGAAGTTTTATTTTTAGTAGATTAGAAATACACATAAATATTTAACTAACTAAATAGTTTATTACTAGGCTTGCTACACATGTAAAGTGCCCGGTTGTTATTTAGCGTTTACACTAAATACTGGCTTCCATTGACGGTGATACGCGTCCAATCTATTGGAAAGGGGAGGGGCTTGGTCCCTGCCAATCCTCCCAGTTCCACATGGATTGGACGTCCACTACCTTTAATGTCACTGAAAGATGCTTTACATGGAAAATTCCACTGACTTTATGAGTTTTGTTTTTCCTGAATTGATGTGTGATACAGAACAACAACCTTTCTCAGTCAGAACTAATCCACCATGTCTCATCGTTTCTTATCTTTACTGCCTCTATAAAGGCCATCTGTCTCAGGCTTTTATTAAGGATACGCCAAATTAAGGCAGGAATTATATAAGATGTTCAGGAACATGCAAACTTGTACAGATGTATTATTGCCTTATTTAACTCTCAAAAGATTGAATTGAAAATGTATTTTGACATGTTTTAGTTTCTTGCCTAGTCCAAATTTTGATTTATTTAGCAGACAGTACTTTAGATTGATACTATATAATACTAATATCAATAGTAGCATTTGGCAGCTGTTGGATTGAGGAAAAAATAACAATATGCATAATTTGAAGATTTAATTATCTCATTCTTGCATTCCAATTATTCTATTTCATGCCTGTGCTTAAATATTCCACATTTTTACAAAATTGTTCTTATTTTTCTCAACATGAATCACATTTTCTGATTTTAAAAATAGTCTAAAGTCTTAATTTGAGTCAAAACAAAATATAAATCTGCAAGAATGAACTCAAGTTCAAAAACAATTAAAATAGAAGAAAAGTTTCATTGGTTCAAAATGGGGCTTGATTGTTATTTCCCTAATCAAAACTCATTACAGGACGTTGGCCACCGTATGAACTCAATTTGATTCTCGAGTCTACCGAGCACTCGTGAGTGCAACGGCTTCCATTAAAATGCGCTCATAAGCATCCACTCATTATCAGTCCTGTAATGAGCTTAATAACAAGTTAGCACGGTCATTTTATCTTTATTGTTGCTCTATCTGTAAAGTGAAGCGTCTCAAAGTACACGCAGATATGACCTAACCACAAGATGTCAAGTACATCTCTCAATACCAAGAACAAAGCAGTTAACTGATCTTGTCATATTTTTCTTCTAGATTAATATGCACAATTTGACTCTCCATGCAACTTTCTTATGGTATGCTAACAGTTCAGCAAAGAACATGCACAGGTAGTACTACTTTTTTTTTGACAAGGACGTGAAAATGGAGGAAAAAAAGTACATTTAAAAATGTAGAAGTGCAATGATTGCATGGATGGTTATCACTAGTTGCAATGCAATGCATCTTGTCTTGCTCTTTTCTATCAATCAGTGATAAATGATGAAATTATTGCTTTTTTTGCAGTACTGGGGCCTTGGAATTCAAAGTCAACCATAACTGGTATGCTTTTGGGAATGAAAGCAGAGTCACTGTTGTAAGTGTTTGCTTTCTGCAACCTGCTACTCATTTACAAACTGTGACAAAAGACTATAATTAAAAGAACTTTGTATAGAAAATTGAGGTCGTCCATTATTGGACAGTAGCTAATCATTCCTGAAAAGAGGTTAATTGCTTCGAGTTTTTAGGGAGGACAGAATTGGAAGATTTAAGCTTCAAAAATTCAGTAAAAATTGATTTTCTGCTGTATGTTAATTACTATTTGATAATAAATAGTTAGAGGCTTCATTAGCTCCTCTAAAAAAAAAATCAATGTTAAAATATGTATGTTTACCTGATATTTACAATACTTGGAATAATAACACTTTTAAGGGTAACAGAGTTGCCAATCTGTTATTATGTTAGCTTTTCTGATGAGTAGATTTTTAGCTTACAACTCCAAAAGGTAAACAATTTAAAATGCTATATTTTCTTTTATCAGCATATGCATAATAGGGGTTATATGAGGTTCAATGAGACATTCCATCATGGCTAAATATTTTATTTAAACATAAAAAAGAAAATAAAGCAGAGATAAATCTTTCCTCCATCTCTTTGATGATGTCAAGCCTATCTTATCTTGTGATTCACTGCCTTTTTCTTGAAAAAAACATTGGATTTGACATCTGTCAGCGTCAAAGGCAGACAAAGATTAAGCTTTCTGACAGATTCAATGATGTCCCATCATCACTTGTACTTATACTTATACATTTGTTTCTGCACATAGTACTAGACAGCGAGTGAAAGGCTTCCAACAGCGTCCTCTGCTGTCTTGGCGCCTCTTTGCAGCCTGGCTCAACTACGGCGTCCCTGCACACGCACTTTTCCAGCGCATCGTTTCGCAGCAATAACGTGACGAAGACACACAAATTGTCACCATGGTGAGTCAATGTCCACTCGTTTTTACTAAATGGACGCATCATTTTACCTGCCATGATTTATCAGTAGATAGATTTAAAAAAAACGATGTTAATGTATGGTCCTTACAAGCATACGCACATGATTTGTGTACATACTTATGAGTGTGCGTGTGTGAATGTGATGTATGGACATGTATGCTTGTTGCCAATGTAATAATTTAAAAACAAAAACAAAAAAACCTTGTCAGGCTGTATTCTCGGCCTACTTTTGGCACTGACGTCAATAACACAGCATTATTAGATTATATGTCCTATAGCTTTACTGTTCTTCTGTAAATATGTTATTACTAAACAATATCGTGGGACCACCTGCCCATCTTTCATACCGTAATTAAAATTGCGATAGTCAGTTGCATTAAAAACAGGAAATAGAGCATACAAACCCCCCAATTGGAGAAGACTAAATAAAGTTATCTCCAAATAGAGATGGGTAACTATGTATGTTTAGGTACTCGCCACATATTGTGGCATTTTTTTTAATAACCCTTTTTATTTTATTGCTCTCAGTAAATTTATTCCTGGTCAGGTGATGTCTAGTTCAGGATTGAGTCACTCATACCAAATTTTTGATAACAACAAGAGCATTACATCATCGACAGGTGACCAAAAAAAAAAAAAATGCGTCACCATCTAATCACAAATGTTGCCAATTTTGAATTCAAAAAAATAAGCAGAAAAATATCAGTTATTGTGTGCTCAATGTAAAAAAAAACATTTTATTTTTAGAACAACCCTGGTTTGTCTTTCACTGACACTTGTTGCTAATCACTTAAGCTTGTTGACTGTAATCAACACTAATAATCCATATTTGGATTTTATTAAAATGTTGAATTCAAGATATGTTACATATGTTTTATGTATAAATATGAACTAATAATTGCTCAGCAACAACCCGCAGTATAAGACGGTCAAACGTTTGTCTTTCTTTGCCAGCCTGATAGATTCAGTTTCCAAATGACTTTCTTTTTATAACTCTACCTTGGAACCGTTGCAAACTTAGTAAACATAATTTTAGAAATTAGATTAAACTGCACTTCCATTAGAATGAAATCTAAATGTGTCTCCACTAGGTCAACTTCACAGTGGACCAGATCCGAGCCATTATGGACAAGAAGTCCAACATCAGGAACATGTCCGTGATTGCTCACGTGGATCACGGCAAGTCCACGTTGACGGACTCTTTGGTGTCCAAGGCGGGCATCATCGCCTCGTCACGAGCAGGAGAGACTCGATTCACCGACACCCGCAAAGACGAACAAGAACGGTGCATCACTATCAAATCAACGTATGTATTATATCACATTGTCGGCCGCTAAAAAGTCGTTTATTTGTGGGAACGTTAGTCGTGGTTTATACTGAGGATCAGACAAAATTTTAAGCAATTAACTTTTTGTATTGTTTTAATACAAATGGGCGTCTATATTCTTTATCTTCTGTGGAGAATTAGTACAAATGTTATCAGAGCACTATTTGAAGTTATGGGGATTTCTGGAAAAGGAATTTCTAAAAAGTCATTGAGATTGAAACATTATCATTCATTCATAATTCAATTTCACAGTATTCAATAATTCACCATTCATTATTTCTACTCATGATTTCTGCATGCCATATTTTTTTAAATGGTGACATTTGGATTTAGACTGATGAGAATTGTGAAACAATTACACAATATATAATGAAATGGGTGAAATATCATTCATAAAAGGTGCTCTTAAATGAGTCCAAATGGTCAAAAGTTTGCACTTTGATGGCCCACGTTTGAAATAGGTCAAAAGAAAAAGTCTCTTGACAGTTTATAGCAGGCAGATTTTTCTTTTGCAAGCCATTGGTTCAAACATAGGTAACAAGGTTGAAATAACGGGGGTTGGGCCACTGTGGGGGAGGAGGGGGGAGCTTTTGGTTCCAGAAATCCGGACGGCACCGACAAACCGAGCTGACAAACTTGAAGCAACGGGGGTTGGGCTGTGACAAGCACCTGATGCCGATCCACTGATTGAACTCGCAGCACACTTAGTATTGTGGATTGTGACATACCAGAGTTGTGGAAAGCTTGCTCTTTATGAAAACATACATCTTGTGGAATAGTTTGAAATGAAAGCCTAGTCTTATGGAATGCTATGCCTTTATATCAAATCAAAAGCCTTTATTGTCATCATACACAACTTCCTATAGCGAAATAGGTGAAATATAATTCAACAAAGGCGCTCTTAAATGAGTCAAAATGGTCAAAAGTTTGCACTTAGATGGTCCACATTTTCAATAGGTCCAAAATAAGTCTTGGACCGGCTTTGACAGTGTATACCAGGCACATACTTTGCAATCTGGCACATACATAGGTGACACAGTTGAATCGACGGGGGTTGGGCCACTGTGGGGGAGGATAGGGGGGAGCTTTTGGTTCCAGAAATCCGGACAGCACCGTCCGATCTGACAAACTTGAAGCAACGGGGGTTGGGCAAGACAAGCACCTGACGCCGATCCACTGATTGCACTCGCAGCACACTTAGTATTGAGGATTGTGACATACCAGAGTTGTGGAAAGCTTGCTCTTTATGAAAAGCTACATTTTGTGCAATAGTTTCAAATGAAAGCCTAGTCTTATGGGATGCTACGCGTTTATATCAAATCAAATGCCTGTATTGTCGTCATACACAACTGTGTATAATGAAATGGGTGAAATATTATTCATCAAGGCGCTCTTAAATGGGTCAAAAGTATGTGCTTTGATGGCCAACGTTTTCAATAGGTCCAGAAAAAGTCTTGGACTGGCTTTGACAGTTTATACCAGACAGGGGTTACTTTGCAAAGCCATCCAGCACACACATAGGTAACAAAGTTGAATCGACGGGGGTTGGGCCACTGTGGGTGAGGATAGGGGGGAGCTTTTGGTTCCAGAAAGCCGGCCGGCATCTTCCGAGCTGACAAACTTGAAGCAACGGGGGTTGGGCAAGAGAAGCACCTGATGCCGATCCACTGATTGCTCTCGCAGCACACTTAGTATTGTGGAAAGCTTGCAAAACGCAAGCATTATTTAACCCATTAACTGCCATTGATGCTGTTAAAAATTGACAAAATGTCTATTGCTCTCAATGTGTTAGTCTTGCCACATCCAGTTTAACACATTAAACTCTTTCCTTAAGGTATCACCACACACTGTAAAGATTAGACATTTTAAATTGATTTCTTATATTAAAATAAAAATGTAATACAACGCTATCCATGTACTCTCAGGGCCATCTCTATGTACTACGAGCTGGGCGAGAAGGACTTGGCCTTCATCAAGCAGTGCAAGGACGGAAACGGCTTCCTCATCAACCTCATCGATTCTCCGGGTCACGTCGACTTCTCCTCCGAAGTCACGGCGGCTCTGAGGGTGACCGACGGAGCTCTGGTGGTGGTGGACTGCGTTTCTGGTAGCCTCCTGCAAAACACTTGCTCTACGCTTCCCCCAATTGGGTTCAGCCCTGGTTTCCTCCCGCAGGCGTTTGCGTGCAGACCGAGACCGTCCTGCGGCAGGCCATTGCCGAGCGCATCAAACCGGTTTTGATGATGAACAAAATGGACCGAGCCTTGCTGGAACTTCAGCTGGAGACAGATGAGCTCTTCAGGACTTTCCAGCGTATCGTAGAAAACGTCAACGTCATTATTTCCACCTATGGAGAGGATGAAGGCGGACCCATGGGCAACATCTTAGTAAGAAGAACACTTTAATAACATGTTAACGCTTACATTGGTCTCAGCTAGTGTTCAGTTGTATTTATTCATTCATGATTATTTTATAATCAAATTTTGGTGTCCAAAGGGAATTGAAGTAATGAAACGAATTGGACATTATGTGACAAAAATGACGACATAATTAATATATTTTTAACTTTTTCCCCCCCTTAGATTGACCCTGTTATTGGTACAGTTGGCTTTGGTTCTGGCCTGCACGGCTGGGCTTTCACATTGAAACAGTTTGCTGAGATGTATGTGGCCAAGTTTGTTGCTAAAGGAGAAGCTCAGATGAGTTCGGCAGAAAGGTGTAAGAAAGTCGAAGACATGATGAAGAAATTGTGGGGAGACAGGTAACAAAAAAAAGCTAATAACACACATCACTTTTCTCTTAAAAACTTTATAGGGCACTCATTTTTTACATAGCTCGGTCATACCATTTTCTTCTTATCACTTTATTTCATACCCGGACTATTTTATTCTTCTAATGCGTTCAGATTTAGGTTTTTTTTCATTTTTTTTATTGTTACATACTTATGCAAAAAACAAAATACTATTTCCCTTTGGTAATAATTGACTTTACTTGCAGATATGTTGATCCAAGTACTGGCAAATTCACCAAAACCCCCACAGGTCCTGATGGCCAAAAATACCCTCGCTCTTTTTGCCAGTTTGTTTTGGACCCCATCTTTAAGGTAAAAAAAAAACTACTCACAAAGGCTAATTTAAATAAGGGAATGAAAAAGTGGCACTCAATTTCTGGATGTAATATCTTACATCAGGTGTTTGACGCCATCATGAATTTTAAGAAGGACGAGACAGCCAAACTCATCGAAAAGTTAGATATCAAGCTGGACACCGAGGACAAAGAGAAGGAGGGGAAGCCATTGCTGAAGGCGGTGATGCGTCGCTGGCTTCCAGCGGGAGAGGCCCTCCTTCAGATGATCACCATTCACCTTCCCTCGCCCGTTACCGCTCAAAAATATCGATGTGAGCTCCTCTACGAAGGCCCGGAAGATGACGAAGCTGCTATGGGTAAGGAAGATATTGATTGGAAACAGAAATGGGAAAAATAATCACTTTTTCCAGTCCAGTTGTCGTAAAGATGTGTACGTATTTTAAAGAAGAGAGAAGAGTAAGAGTACTCAGTAAGTTTTAATTTGCAGGACTAGAAAACTCATATACTGTTTTTTTCCCTACTGCAAAAAGCCATTTCTGGAAAAAAAAAAGGCAAATTTGTGAGGTTTCTGGGAACAATTGCTGCATAGTGATGAGAACCTACTTTGATTGGAAAGACAAAAATATATATATATTTTTTTTTTCCAATGGTTATGTTTGGTGTGTATATAGGATGAATATTGTCTTACTCTTTATAAGACATTCAACATTTAGTCTTAATTTTTTGGTGCTGATGGGGAAAAAACGTCTAGCGGCTAAAGAGAGCTTCATAAGTGCCTTACAATGGCTTCAAGTGTTTTCTTAAACATATTGTGTGTTTACAGGTATTAAGAATTGCGATCCTAAAGGTCCTTTAATGATGTATATCTCCAAGATGGTCCCAACCAGTGACAAGGGTCGTTTTTATGCATTTGGCCGTGTCTTTTCTGGATGTGTCTCTACTGGCCAGAAGGTTCGCATCATGGGGCCAAACTTCACACCTGGAAAAAAAGAAGATCTTTACATCAAACCCATCCAAAGGTGAGCAGGTTTATACTCCCAAAATGAATATACTGTATGTATTTTTTTCAACATAGCTTTAATATTTGTATCCAGGACTATTTTGATGATGGGCAGATATGTGGAGCCTATTGAAGATGTTCCATGTGGCAACATTGTTGGTCTTGTTGGAGTCGACCAGTTCCTGGTGAAGACTGGGACCATCACCACTTTTGAACAGGTAACTAGATATTTATTGTCATGTTTAAATCTGACTAAAAAAATTATGAAACTAATAGTCAGGAAAATATGGCAAAAAGCAAATGTTACTGTATGTGTCTGCAGGCCCACAACATGAGGGTCATGAAGTTCAGTGTTAGTCCTGTGGTCAGAGTCGCAGTGGAGGCTAAGAATCCAGCCGACTTGCCAAAACTGGTGGAGGGTTTGAAGCGCTTGGCTAAGTCAGACCCCATGGTGCAGTGCATTATCGAAGAGTCTGGGGAGCACATTATTGCAGGGGCGGGTGAGTTGCACTTGGAGATCTGCCTGAAGGACTTGGAGGAGGACCACGCTTGCATTCCGCTCAAAGTATGGATGCTTGAGACACAATGCAGCTTTTTATCTCACTCATGGTCACGTTTCTTACTATTTTTATATTTTATTTTTTACAGAAATCAGATCCGGTAGTGTCCTACAGAGAAACCGTGTCCGAGGAATCCGACCAGATGTGCCTCTCCAAGTCTCCCAACAAGCACAATCGTCTCTTCATGAAGTCTCGTCCTTTCCCGGACGGCCTGGCCGAAGACATCGAGAAGGGTGACGTCACGGCCCGTCAGGAGCTCAAAGCTCGCGCACGTTACCTGGCAGACAAGTACGAGTGGGAGGTAACCGAAGCCAGGAAGATCTGGTGCTTCGGTCCCGACGGAAGCGGGCCCAACTTGCTCGTCGACGTGACTAAGGGGGTCCAGTACCTCAATGAGATTAAGGACAGTGTGGTGGCTGGTTTCCAGTGGGCCACCAAAGAGGTGGCCATTTTTACTTATTTTTCATCCGTAATTTGGTGAAATGGTCGACTTGAACATTGAGCTCGTTCTACAGGGCGTGCTGTGCGAGGAGAATATGCGAGCCGTCCGTTTCGACATTCACGACGTGACGCTACACGCCGACGCCATCCACCGCGGCGGAGGACAGATCATTCCCACCGCTCGAAGGGTCCTGTACGCCTGCCAGCTTACGGCTCAGCCGCGTCTCATGGAGCCGGTTTACCTGGTGGAGATTCAGGTAGGGATGCAATCTTTACCTTTCCAATACACACCAGGGTGAGAGGCCTATTTGCAATATGACTTAAAGTAACTTATAACTTTTATATTTTCATGAATAATTTATCACATGCCCACAAAACTATTTCAAGAAGCTACGTCATTTTTGTTCAGTTTCATGTTAACGTTCAGGTATGTTAATAGTAAAATAATGTAGTTTGTGCAACATATATGGTATTTAAAAAAAGTAAACTCACAAATATTTAGCTGAATTCTATTAATTTTTGGATCTGATGCTGTCATTTGCCTTTTCAGTGTCCGGAAGCGGTGGTAGGCGGGATCTACGGCGTTCTAAACAGGAAACGAGGCCATGTGTTTGATGAGTCCCAAGTGATGGGAACACCTATTTTTGTGGTGAAAGCTTACCTGCCTGTCAATGAATCTTTCGGTAAGTACTTAAAAAAAAAAAAGTTGTCATAACTCACCGGCTGCTATTGACAGCCATCCCAATGAAGCGGTAACAATGAGTCACCACAGAAACGACTTATCTCATATGGTTTCTCTCAAGGATTCACCGCTGATCTTCGCAGCAACACTGGCGGCCAAGCCTTTCCACAGTGTGTATTTGACCACTGGCAAATACTCCAAGGTGACCCCAAAGACCCCAACAGCAAACCCTCCCAAGTTGTGGCTGACATTAGGAAGCGGAAAGGTCTCAAGGAAGGCATCCCACCTCTGGAAAACTACCTGGACAAGTTGTAACAGCTTGGATTTACACGTACGTCCAATTTGCTATATCTAATAATCTTTGCACATGTTTAAAAGTCACCACTTAGTCTCTTATTGTCGGTTAAAAGTGGGCAATATTGCTCAACTTTTCACAAAAGTGCCTGGGCCAGAGGTTCTGGGGAAAATTGGTGTCAAGTTTTGCAATAACTGCTTGACTTCATTTTTTGGGCTTCCCCATTTCATCTGAAAATAGCTTTAGAAATCCTGCAATAAGTGATTAGAACACAAGCAAGATTTCAAGCTCACTTTAAGACGTCACTGCTCATAATGAATAAAACATTCAACTGAAGCTGAAGTGGCTTTTATTTTACTTTTGGGAACTTATAAAATCAAACCATCATCATTTTCTCAAGTGATATATATTTAATGGAAAGGTTTGATTGAAAAAAACATTTGCAATCAACCTTCAAACCATATTTAACTGTTACAGTATGAGTACTAAGTTCAAATGACTTTTTGAAAATAGTCACTAACTATCATGTATGAAGCATTGCATAACATTTTACGCAATGTAAGGAAAGCATTTGTCGTTTCACTGAAGAAGTTGAAATCGTATTTATTTTTTTATGTTTGCCTAATGCAAATTGGATTGAAAACCTACTTACAAAACCATCCTTTTTAACCAACATCACACAAAACAACTTTGTGAAATTTGAGCTCTACATAACAATTAAATGTCAACACCGACCGACCCGTGCTCACATATTTACAATAAAGTTAGGAAGAAAAAAAAAACATCCAAAGAGTTAATCTGCATCCATCAAACAACCAAATATTCAAAGGCCAAGAAAGTGCTTTTTTTGGATAATAGGCAACTACCAAGCAAAGGTACAAGCTTTTACACTGTAAATTGAACTTACTTAACAAATGTAACTCGTAAAGGTTCCCAGGTTTAGTTCGAATATGCCGAGAATCCGTAAAGCCTTTAAAATTTGCAGATGGATGGAAGTGGCAAAGTACCTGCTGCTGACCTCAAGTCGTCAAATGCCGCTCTGACTAGTTTGGGTAACATTCAGTGTCAAGCTGATTGTTGGCAACACACAGCATGTATTTCAATGCTGCCAATAATTTCAGCAGATTTGCCCTCTTTGAATTCTGTTCCGCTATCAAGTCACTAACGGTCTGGTCATTTTCAGAAAGGTCAAAAGATAGAGAGTGCATCTCCAAGGACATACTACACAAAACACTGTGACCTATCGCCTCGTGGCTATTCGTCTCCCGACGTGGCCCAAAGTAGTGCACCGCGGGAGGAGAAAATATTATGACAAATGAGCCCCAAGATGTGGACGTCGCCCCCCAACCCGCCCCCAACCCCCTGCTGCTTCTAGGCTGTCACATTTAATGGAACATTACTGCCAAAGTCGGAGGTAAGGTGACTATGTGTAGAAGATGACTTCGGGAATCTGTCCGTCTTCCACTGAAGTGCCGTTGTTGTTACCCGCCGCGTAGCAGAAGGTGAAACAGGTCTTGGTGCCGGTTGTGGATGACTCGTGTGTTATCTTTCGCATTCCCTTTGTCCCGTAGTGAGAGTCGGGGCCCTGCAGAGGTGGACGCGGAGAAAGAAAAAAAAAGGTGAGTAACCATATTGGATAACAACTCCAGGTGAGACAAAACCTATTTAAAAATAACTCCTCCAAATGCTAAGAAATTTAAATGAATTTGTAACTAGTAGATGTCCAATCCATTTGAATTATGAGTACTTATTTACTCTGACCAGGAGATTTGTCAGCGCAAACCTTAAGTGTAGCGCAGGCCGTGTAGTTAACGTTGGGCAGTATCTCCACTGGTTCTTTGAACATGACTCGAAAGGTGTTGGCAGACCCGTCGCAGCTGAAGCCCGTTTCATTCTGGCCCAGTACAGTGTTGCTGTCCGTATGAATAATCTGCCAAAAGAAGGTGATGCGGTCACTATAGATCACCTTGACATGAAAATGACAAAACTCTTGAAGCATACCTGAATGTTGACTTGGTAGTCCGTCGGTCCGTGTATGGATCCGTACAAGCCAAATCCGACCACAAATATCCGTCTGTTTACCGAGAACCTAGGAACATTTAATAGATAATGATAATGTGACTTTTTAAAAAGGATGATCTTCTTAAGGAAATTGAAGTGCAAAAAATTGTGAAGGGCATAAAACTTTAAAATTGAACATGGTCCTCACCGTATGCGATCGCTAGTCCCACTGTAGCCCCAACGACTTTCCACCTGTCCAAAGCGAGTGATGCTGCACTCCTTTCCACGTAGGCAGCAACGGGGTCGATCGATGAACTCCACCCGAGGTTTAGGGTTCACTGTAAAGTGGAGAAAGAGACTCACCACCTCTCGATCTGATAGGATGCTGGACTGAGCAGGGCCTGAAAGAGACAACAACAACAAAAAAAACAAGAATATAAATGTCCTCTTGAGCACTTTTAGAAAATAATTGAAGGGAGTTGTTTTACTGTGTTTCAGTTCACCTGCAGCAAATTCCTCAATCGTCATGAGTGGGAAGCGGATGAGGGTAAGGGCTTTGCCCAGAACTTTGCGCTTGTTTTCTGGGGTGGGTTGAAGCTGCTGCCTATGGGCTTCTGCCTCCGCCCAGCGCACCGCAGCTCCAAACAAACGCACCTCCCGCACGCCTAAAGTGTCCCTCTCCAACACGGCGACCAATGTATCTGCAAGGATAGAGAGAGAGGAGCATATAATCAGCAGAACCAAAAAGCCATGAACATCCAAAAAATACCGAGATCAATGTCTGTGAAGCCTTCGGCGGCGAGAGCATCTCCTGTGTTCTTATCGATGTTTTCCAGACAAAGGCTGGCTAGCTGTGGCTCATCAAACAAACGTGCCTAAAGGGCAAAAAAAAGAAAAGACATTAGATGCATGTATATTGCTAAGAAATGGTAGACATTTTGAATCTGACCTGTGTGAGCAACATAAAAGCATTGTCTGCTCTCAGGTTTTTCTTGAGGAACTCCACACAGTGTGCTTCCAGTGCTGGGACGGCATACTTTTTAGCAGTATAGAGTGTGGTCATCACCGTCTCAGGCCCAATCTGAACTTCGTCAGAGTACAAAAACCTGCGAGGGATCATAGTGTATCTGTCAGCTGGCCCACTTCAAATGGATTGGAAATCTATTGCATACAAAGAGTTTACGTGTCTAAGCTGTAACATCGAGCCTTACTTGAGCAGTGCCAGGAACGCAGCTGGTTCCACGTCAGGGAGTTCAATTTCTGTCGACGTCGTCGCCATTCCGCCATTGAACATGGCATCAAACACGGCACTTCCAACAGCCAGAACAAACCTAAAAATGTCATAACAAACCAATCAGGCAAAAACACCATTAATGTTAAGTCATTCAGTCATACATATCAAGTAAAAGTCCATGGTCCTTAGATGTTAGCAAGTGGTACAGTATGAATTTGGCTGCCATTTAACATTAAAGGAACAGTTGACATGTATTTATTTCTTTAGTTTCAGTATTTTTAGTTGACATTTGCAAAGTTACGGAGTGGTGAATGTAAAAAAAAACGCATGACGATTGAAAGTCAAACTGGATTGACGTCAATAGTAACCGATGAGTAACGGTATATCAGTGGTAAAAGCGATCATCTTACCTATGTGCAGGTATCCTCTGGACCCCCATTCCTTTGCCCACCAAGAAGTGAACGTCACTCAGCACTTCATTGTTGAACAGGAAGGCAAATCTCTCTTTCACTGTGCTTTTGGTCGCCTGCCAGTTGTACACCGGCTCTCTGTACACCAACACCGACGCAGCAGCCGGAGTAGCGGCCGGTGCAGCCGCCGGGGTTGCGTTCGACGCCGCGATGGTTGCCATGTTGGACGCCGGGGCGGCCATGCCCCCAGTGGCCGCCGAACTGGCAGCAGCCAGCGGTTGGAGCGATCCCTGGGCGCCCGGTGGAGCCCCGGGGGTCAAAACGCCGTTGCCGTCTACACCGCCAGGCCCCAGCTGCGGGTTGGAACGCCGGGTGGCCCCCTGCGCTCCACCGGCCGAACCCAGCGGACCGCCGTTGGATACCGGCAGGGAGAAAATGCTGTTGCTGGGTTGGCTGTTTCCTAGAGGACCGGGGCTAGCGAAATTGAGACACGGAGGCCTCCCACTGTTTTCTCCAGCTGCCATCTTACATGAAGGCTAGGCGTAAACAAGACGTTTCTTCGCGTTGAAAAATTCTCGCAGCGTCGACGTCAAAAGGAAACTACAGCGCCCTCTTGCGCGTAGGTTGAACTTTTACCGTCAGGGAGAGGACCGTTATCTTGTTCCATTTTGTCAATATAACATCTATTTTTACTGCTGCAAATGAATACATTAAATGTTGCTAACTTATTATAGCTTTAATTTGTCCTTCCTTTGATTTAACATTTAGCTTTGCTACTGACACATTGGATTCATTTAAATTTCACTTAGTAATTTATTTTGGCTAGTGTGAGAGTTTTTTTTGAGTGCGGGTTTTCCTTCCAACCTATGAAGAGAAAACCTTTCCACCAATCAGGAATCTTAGAAGTGCAATCAGTGGAGTGCAGTCAGGTGCTTCTTGTTTCAACACAAACCTCATTGGTTAAACTGTTTGTTTTGGATCAGTTGGGGGAAAACACTTGCAACCACATCTCCCATCAAGGACCAGTTTTACCACCCCTGGACTTTAGATCTACCCCGTTGTGGATTAACCGCATCAAGTCCCTGGGTTGGAGCACGACTCCAAGCCCATGACGTTGTCCATCACCTGTCGTCGTCCTCCCCTAACCTCCCCTCTTCCCTCCTTCCTATTGCCTACTCCTCATCCCAGTGACGTCACGGCGATGAGGGGAGCTGCCCTGCTGAAACAAGATGGCTGGTGCGGGCGGGAGGAGCCGCGATCGGAGCTGTGCAGATCTTAACTGAGGAGGCAATGCAGGGAAGCAACCGAAGTGGTCGTGAGGGTCCTATCCCTGCGCCGAGCAGCCAACGACAGCCGCACGTAGCCAGCCTGGACGCTCGTTCGTAACAAGGGGTCCTCTTGAATTGGACTCCAAGGCTGGCTTTTCACTCGGCATACGGATCTAGACTACAAATCACGGTTCCCCCAGGCGTCGGCGACGGAGGCGGAGGTGCAGGACATCCGGCAACTCTCACGCCACGCCACAGAGATGTCCCTACTATGTGTGGGAGGTAAGACAGAAACAAACATTTTATTTTGCTCCTCGTTTTTTAATTCGGACCGCACCGGGCTGTCCGATGTCTGCCTGAATGAAAACTCTGTTGACTTTCCTACGTTCTCCTTGAGCTGAACCAGGGTCGCCAAAGTAGTGAAATCATTGCTGAGAGGAGTTATATTGCTACCTTTTTCCATTCATTCGAGCTCACAGCGCTACTATTGCGGTTGCCTTGTGTGTGTGTGAGTGTGGTTGTGTGTCTTCCACTCTGCCCATTCATGCGTGGGCAGACGGATGCGCAGGACGTGGAAAAGCCCCTGCCGGTGCGGCGTCGTTGCCGCTGCCGCCTCCCTCCTTCCGCCGCTCGGATGGAGTCGTGAGGGAATACTCGCTTGCTGCTGGAAGGGAGACGCGTCACTTCTCAATGTTTCCCCCCTCCTCAAGTGATGCGTCATCTCCTCCCACCCGACTTCCTAGAAAAAAGATGACAAAAAAAACACCTGATGCTGATGGCGATGCCTCACTGTCATGAATAGTAATCTTCTTAAATTAAATTAAATCAGGACAGATTTCTACTCCAAGTCCAATACTCACTATATATTGAATTAAGGAAACAAATCAGGGTTCCTTCTGTTTTTTTAAGCAATTCAGCGTTGGTTTATGAATGAATTCCTAGAATTAGATGTTGAATCCATTTAAATTGAAAGTATCTGCTTGTTTCTGTCAAAAAGGGATTGGACGTCCATTGCGATGAATGACACTGGAACATGCTCAGTCACTGCCAACCCTTCCATTTCTTTTCTGATGTTTATCTTAATCATTTGACTTTATGCAAGTAATTGTAGCCACATCCACTCTGTGTGCAGCCCACGCTACGCTTCGTTGAAATATGCTGTGTCATAAAATTTTCAGTAGCGACATGGCAAGATTTCTTTTGTTGATTTCACCACTGGACTTTAAAGAAGTCACAGAAAAAAATCTGAAAATTGGTTGTTGTGTTCCAGAAAAATGGATTTTTGACCACAAAAACTCAGAAAAGACCCACGTTCATAATCCATTAATAAGATTGTCGGAACTGAAATTCCAGGAGGTTGGTCGGGGAGGATTTTCGAGTTATTTTATCATATGCCCATTTCATAATTACATTGCTAATTTGCTGAATACCACTTGAAATCATCAATCTTTGTCTGGCTTCATTAGAAGCATACAGAAAATAGATGAATAGATGACTTCCCCGAAACGCCTTCCCCCGCTATAAATTCAAGTCATCGCCACTGAGTAATCACCTCTGCGCGTCAGAGCTTTTCGCCTTAGTCATAGAAGTACGTGGAAAGCCAAGGTGAGGTCTTCGGGGGCTACAAAGCCATCACTTCTGCTTCATTGTTGACGACGGCCCACCTCCTCGTCCAATTCTATGGGGACTGCCCACTGACTGACCATCAGAGTCCATTCATAAAGGCCAGTTGCAGTGGCTGTCAGAGCCGTAGACTACGAGACTTGGCAGAGCGCCTCCTCGCTTCTGTTCCTCTTACATCATTCGTGCTTACCTGACTAGAGCTATTTCTGGCTTCCACATTTCTTGCGCTTCTCCAAGAGGCTGCGTTTCTTCAGCGTTTCCGACGATAAAACAAAGCAGCCGCGCAAGCGGATTAGGCTTGAAGCGCTCACCTGTTTTTTTTTTTTTTTTTTGGGCTAATATTTCCATCACAATGAAATCCCTTCAACTTGCCTTGCCACTCGTCTTTTTCAAAGCTTATGCAGCATTTTTAAGCTTTTAAGAGATAAAAGTTTTCAAGGTAAATTGTTAGGATTTAAAAATTATTTAGTATATAATTCTCAGGTTTTGAATGTCATCTAAAATAGAGAATTCCAACTCAGAAGTTAAATTCAGAGCATCTTATTTGGTAGAGTGAACACTCAAACTTTGCCTTATTGTCCAAAATGCCATCCATTTTTATCTTATAACGCTAAAACTGCACATTTGAACTATCACAAACTTTCCATTTTGACCTCATTACCCCAAAATGTAATCCCCTCTTTTCTTTTTATCAACATCCTGCAAGTTTGATCATTATCCCTTCATTCATTATTCAGAATCAAACACTTTAAAATGCAGTATTTTTTTGACTGAGTTAGATTTTTTCCATTGTCTCTGCCTAAGCTTAAACCTCCTATTTTACATTCCTTCACACTACACCGTTTGCTTTCTGTAAAATCCGTCGACTTGACACGCCACTCCATTCTTAGATGTCAACATTTGCTGTGTCAGATATTCAATAAATGAAAGCCCAGCAAACACTATGGGGCCACATCCATATAATACTGTACACACTTAAAATAACATGGAGAAATTCTCTAGATATAAAACATATCCATTTAAAAATATATTTTATTTTTTTAAAACAATAAGACTAGCATTAATCATTTCAAAATGTTCCATAATATTAAACAAATCATTAAATTTTCCTGTTATCCACTATACAGTTTTGGCTTTAATCCAATCCCCTAAAAGCAAGCTTAATTAATAACATTTCCAGTAAATGGATGTAAATATTCGAACCATTTACAAACAGCGGTTTATGAGGTTCAAGACACGTAGATTACAATGTACGCACGTTCCCTGTTGTGCCCGCTGCATGCGTAAATGTGATAAAATGCTGTCCACACGGCCTGGAGGGCATTTCTTATGACGACAACTCACCCTATCACGGAGATTTATGTTCATGGGCCATAATTAAGCTCCAGCCTTACACGGTCAAAAATCCCATTTCGGTTCTCATCGATCCTTCTTCCTCGCGTGTTGTTTTATTTTTATGTCTATATTGATACCCAATATACAGTAGAACTCCCAAAGTCAAACACACTTCATTCCTTGACATTGTTTACATTCCAAGTTGCTGTAATACAACATCAATTCGATGAGGGAAAATAATGCAAAAATAAATTAAATAAGAGTCAGCAACCAGTATTACGGGTAGTTAATATACTGTTACATGTTCAGCATGTGTGTAATACAGTTATTTGCTTAATTTTATGAGAACATTTTGTCAAAAACTTAAAATAGCCTCGTATAGTTAGTTAACAAAAAAATCTAATTACATTTTAAAGCAAATTATTCAAAAAGAGGAAATATACTTATTAAAAATGATGTTTTCATCCTAAAATGGATAAATATTACTATGGCTATTCACTATTAGGCTATTTATATATGACCTTTTGACCTCCAGTCTCATACAAGAATTAAGATTATCAGGGTTTTTCTTTTCAAGAAAGCAGTCAATTTAAAAATTAATGGATCCATTTATAGAAGCATTAAAAATATCAAGAGTTGTTACATGATGCTGTAATTGCCCCTCCAGAAACATAAGTAATTTCCTCCTACTTATTAACCCACTTAAAAGAAACCTGCTCTTTTCAGGGTGATTTTACTTAAAGGTTTCTATTTTTTTGCTCGTTATTATAATGACGGATAGTCGTGTTCCAAGCCACTATGAAAAAAAAAAGATAATATTGATGTTCACAGCACGTATCCTAAGATTTAAAGGTGTAGTTCATAGCAAATGCTTGTTTTTTTTTGGGGTGCATGACAAACTTGCACTGTGAAATTGACATGGAAATCGACAGAATAAAACGAGAGAGCGGTCGCAAGGCAGGAAGGAGCGGCCCTAAAAAATGTGGAGCATTAAAAATGTATGCATATGCCTTGTCAAAAGCTGGTAAAACGGGACTGCAGTGAGGAAAAGGAAAAGTCCACTCACGTGTTTTGTTTGACGTGATTAACAAATATTTAATCATCATGTCTCATTTCTCCCTCAGGCTGTTGACAAAATACTAACTTGTCTTTCTGTCCACATTTTATGTTAGAACAGAAATGTGTATGCACACTGGTGTTGTTTTTGTGTAGTTGCAGTTTGTTTTTAGGCTTTTACGTGACAGTTTGGACGTATAAATTCCATAGAAATGATCTAGATGAGATTTTCTATCTTGTTATAAGTGCTTGAAACGGGTGATTTTGAAGAATCGGATGGTGGTCACATGGTCGCATTCAATATTCATGTTTTCAGCATCATTGCTATTTTTGGCTGCTGCAATTCAAACCAGTAGGCCAATATGTGGGAATATTGAAATATTTAGAAACTCATGCTATAGTAACAGAGAATCGTGTATTTTTTTTGTAAACAGAACATTTCTTGTGGATGTACATTAATATGAAAAATCTAACTTGTCATTTAGGGACATCTCTAATAGAATGATGTCACTTGTAGACAAAATCTGGTCAAAAAGACCTTAAAAATGGAGTGAATCGGCGTTAGGTCAATATTTCTGAGACTGTATTCTCAGTCACTTGTCATGTTGCTAATAAAAGAAATTGCACTATTTTTTTTTGTAAGTGAACACAGATGGTGTTCCTGTTTGTGATTGTGCCCCTCTGTGTTTCCACAGTGAAGAAAGCCAAGCTGGATGGACCCCAAGGTAAGTCATCAGGTCGATCACGGGCACAGAGATTGCTGGTCAAATTCCCTTCAATCAACTACTAACACATATACTCTTGTACTAACATTGTTAGGTTTGAATAAGATTTTAATTCTTATTATTTTTTTCCTCCCACAGAGAAGTTCAACACTTATGTAACTCTTAAGGTGCAAAATGTGAAGAGCACAACCATCGCTGTCAGGGGCAACCTGCCCAGCTGGGAGCAAGACTTCATGTTGTGAGTCTTCTGCTGTTCTCACTTTATTCGGACATCCTGTTTTCTTCTCACAAGCACACATGTCAATCTGCTTCAGTAATTTAATGCTCTCCATGCATTATTGGTATTAGGGCTGCACAATTCTGAACTCAGTGGCACCCATTGGACGACCAACTGACTTGGATCATAACCAAAAAACATGGTGGCAAACCTTTTGTTCCAAAATATGAAAAAAAATCCTAATTACAAAACGTCAAACACAATCAAACATTCCCCGAAATGTTAATACACATCCCTTAACATCATTTTAAGGTGTGTTTACATATGTTTACTCAGCTGCCACTCCCAATTCCACCCCATTGGAAAATATCTGCATTTTTTATCCCTATTAACCACTTATTTTGACAGTTTATTTAAAAAAAACTTTTTTTAAAGACAGATGGCCCATTTTTATTTGGTGTCCTTACAAATTAGTTAATTAGAGCCAATTCATCAATAACTCCTGGAATAATTACGATGAATAAAACCATACACAACCTATAGTTTTGCCTACCATCGACATTGCAGCTTATGGTTGATAGATGGTGAAAATAATTGAACGTGTGGGCTGCAGCTAACAGGCTGACCACAGCGTCCTATGCATTTGTATTATGAGATGTTGGGAGGCGTCGAACGTTGTTCTGTGTTTGCATCACTGAACTTCCGCGATGTATCGTTTGTGGTAGTAGAAAAAGACACTTTGCTGTCCTTCAAAGGGACTTAAAGTGAGTCTCCTCTCGACCGGCACCAACCCTATGTCTTAATTAAAGTTCCACCTATCTCTCTCCAAGCGTGTGATAGCATGGCATTCTCCACTGAATACATCATGCTCTTTCCTGCCTTCATTCATCACCTTCTTTCTCTTCTGTTCTGCCTTCCATAAATGCCTTCTTTCACAGTTAGGCTAGTTCTTCTTTTTTGTGTTCTGATAAATGCAATGTTGTATGCTTGTGTGTTCAATTTTAAAATGATTCCACTCACTATCGCTGTTTCTCTCTCGTTATAGTGAAATCAACCGTTTAGACCTCGGTTTGACGGTGGAGGTGTGGAATAAAGGGTTAATCTGGGATACAATGGTGGGCACGGTGTGGATTCCCCTTCACAGCATCAGGCAGTCAAATGAGGTTGGCTAACAAAGACCCTTGCTTTAAGAATGTTGATTACATTGGGTAACAATTGGAAAACAAAAGCTGTTGTTTTAGATTTGGCCATTGTTTTCAACTCATTTTTTTGGGTGCAGAATCCAAAACAGATTGTTTTTTTCCTCTATAACTTAATAGTTTTTTTTATCTCTCATGGTTTTGTTAATGTTAGTATATGCACAAAAGTAGCTATAGTCCTAATGTATCATGTTAAATTAACATTTCAGTTATACTTCATCAGCATTTAAAATAGTTATAAAACAAACGTTCATAGGCCAAGTGGCTAATTTTGGTCATTAAAAAAAATGCATTGACACGCTCATTTAGGCCATAATATTAATATTTGCTACCCAATTGTGGCCTACAAAATGTCATGTTCACAAAAGTGGATGTCATTTATAATTTACAGCACTTGTTTTTAATCATTATTTCATATGAATAGATAAAATGACAGATTACACATTAATACATATATTCCCCAGTTTTATTTATCCATTTTTTGGGGGGGCGCTCTCCTCCCTTACCTAACGATTTCTTGTCATTGTACACCCAGGAAGGCCCGGGCGAGTGGCTCACACTGGACTCTCAGGTCATCATGAGTGATAACGAGATATGCGGAACCAAAGATCCCACGCTTCACCTGGTCTTGCTCGATACACGCTTTGAGCTGCCTCTTGGTAAGTGCCTTACTTCTGCCTTTTTACACAAAATCATTGACCAAAACATACCTGAAAGGATAAAAAAAATACAAGGAATATTAGACCCAAGTCACTGACGTAGATCATTGGTAAAGACATACAAAAATGATGCCGTAAATCATAGCGCATTATCATCCTTTGACCGATTAATCACAGTGACCTACTTTTCACTGTCACATATGAGGCTGTGCTTTATATCAAGAAATGTGCGCGTCCTTTCCCGTTCATCGATCATACTGTGTTCCTTTTAGCATTGATTGGGTGTTATTTTCCTCCCGTTTTCTCCCTTCCCGCCGGCGATATTGGATATCCGACACCTTCGTTTGCAGAGCTGCCCTATTTATAGGTTCCAGGGCAAGGTGTATAAAATTCTGTGCTTCTTTTTATTTGGCTTAGACAAATGGCTTGTTTTATTTGGTACCTTCACATGGGCAAAAAAAGTAAATGCTAGATCATAGCGTTTATTTTTAGGGTTTGTAAAAAAGGGCCAGCGCTATCAGATTGATCTCACCTGAGTTTGCTTTTTGCTTTTCAGATATCCCAGAGGATGAGGCAAGGTACTGGGCGAAAAAACTGGAGCAACTTAATGCAATGAGGGACCAAGATGTGAGCGTTTTATGGGTTTTTATGGATTTATTCCAGATTTGGAGGACATTTTGCACTGGAATTTAGCTTGAAAATGCACTTATTGGGCTTTCTGAAGGCCTAGTTAGCACAGTTTGCAACTCTTGGAGTTTGGAAACTCTTCATAAGATAATTTGTTATTTATACACTATTTGGCTTAATGACAGAGTTGCAAATCAGTACTATTGGCTTTTCCCCAGGATTTTGGATACGAGCTGGTTTGCTAGCTGTTACTTCTGACAAAGAGAACAAACTTTTATAAATAAGTACAAATGATTCTGATTTCCATTTCAACTTGATTTCACATGGGCCGGACGGACCATTTTAGATATATTTAGATTTATTTGTATAAATGGATTAGAATCCCTGAATATTCATTTTCTTTTTACAAATCCAAAACAATGTTTATTTTAGCTTTTTAAAATATTTTTTTAGATTTTACAAAATGATTTTTGAACTAAAAACACAAAAATTGCTTAAAAAATTACAATTATTGATTTAAAAAGAGGAAAATCAGGAAATGTAATATACATTTATACTCTTCATTTTAATTTGATCCTAAAACAGAAAGTCACCACTGATCATTTACTTCCCCGGGCCACACAAAATGATCCGGCGGGCCAGATTTAGCCCCCGGACCTCCACTTTAACACACTCGACCAGTGTGTGATATAAAATCATCTCCAAATCTGGAATGACTCTTTAAATATGGAGCATGGCTCGATGCAAAAAAATGTTTCTTTAATGGTGTCATATCTTTGTCTTAGTACTCATACCAAGAAGAACAGGAGCGCCCACTACGAGCTCCAACCACCCAGTGCTGTAAGTGGCCAGTAATTGTCGATGCAAGACCATTATAGTTTAAATTCCTTCGGCTAAAATGACGGCTTGTCGTGCGGTGGAGTGCAAACAGTCGGCATCACCACACTGTAAAGGATCAATAGTGGGATCAGGTGTCTAGAGACGCTCTTCTGCAGGATACTGCTCGACTTCCACAGACGTCTCAGTCTGCTGTATTTGATGAGCCAACAGTTTGTGGCTCCATGAAACACTCCTGGGGATGGATGCTTATTTTTTGCCAGAAAAAAATAGAATGCCTGCTCACTTTTGGATAACGTCATTCATAAATGTGTCTCTCACAGCATTCTCTTTCATTCCAGGCAATTGGAGCTTATGGGGAGACCAACAGAGTGAGTGTGTCTAACACATACACACACAAACACACAAGAAATAGTTGTATCTAACATTTAATAGAACGGTTTCTAGATCCCTTCTTCCGTGTCCATTAAAAGGAACAAGGAAGGAAGTTCACATTTGATGAGATGAGGACAGAGAAAAAAAAGAAGGGAAATCTCTTCTGCTCTTAAAATACTGTGTACGTGACCAGAAAGTAAAAGACCACTGCCTTCTTTAGCCTTGGAGGGAACTGAATTACATTGATTGAATGGATACTGTTAACAATTTTGAGCAAATCAGCACTATTAAAGTCTCTCATCACTTCTTTAATGACTCCAAATGCTCCAGTGTGAGCAGGAATAGATTATTCTCCGTAGCATAGGAAATTCAAAGGAAAGAATTATTTTTTTTTGTCATGAGGCCAGCTCATTTAACTATGAATCAATTTGTACTTGTTGAACTAGATGGAAATTCTCGTGCCCGGCAACAACATCACGTTAACATTTGGTTTACTATCTAGATGATGACCCCGACAGTGCCGTGGATGACCGAGACAGCGACTACCGAAGTGAAACCAGTAACAGCATCCCCCCGCCGTACTACAGTACATCACAGCCCAATGCTTCTGTCCATCAATATCCAGTCAGTCACCAGCACCGTAATTCTCGAGGCGTCTCATACTCGCACTCCAACAACAGCCATGATCTTGACTACCATCAGCAGCATACAGTAAGGTATGTACATGTCCATTTGCAATAGTCACATTCATTTATTTTGACATTTAAAACATTGGCAGGAGTTATCTATAAAACTTTAAGCATATTTAAAAATAAATGTACTCATCAACCGACATGATGTCCAAAATCTATTTAACTGCCGCTGCCCAATCCGAATGGATTTTGGACGTCTGTTACTATCGATAAAATCGTTATCATTTAATGGCATCTTTCCCAGTTGAAATGGATTTGACGTTTGTCTCCGTCAGTGGAAAAAAGTTTTATAAAGTTAACAAAAGGCAGTGTTAGTCATTTAAAATATATATTTTTTTATACTCATTTCTCCAAATATAGCATTCCAGAGTACTGAACTCAAATAGAAAATTGTCTTCTCACTTTATGTATCTCAAGTAAATTCCAAATCCAGATACAGATTTTTAAACAGAAACCGACATTTTGAAATCTGTAAACCAACCTTGATGAGTTCCGATCTATTTATTGACAATTGTCTTGGCCCAACACCACAAATCAAATAGTTTTGCCAAAGCACTATTACTAAAAAATAGTCAATGAATTTGTGTCATCCAGCATTTACCTTTTTTTGTCAGCCTAAACTGGGCCAAGCAGACTAAATGAGATTTGTCTTTCATGGTTGTTTACTCTGCTGTTACATTTCTAACCGACTATTGACATATCTTGCCCAGATTGCGAGTGAAACTCTGCAACCCCCCCTCCGTTTCTCTCTTTATAAATAATTCAAAATGCAATCTAGTGGTCAATACTGCACAAAAGATTAGCTGCTTGCGTGAGTGTATCGGACAGGGCAACCCTGGGACATTCTTCTTCATTCCTCTTCTGTTACTTGGCCTCAGCGTTCTTCTTTGCTTCTTTTTTTAGTTTTTAACATCCTCATTTATCTTCATGTAATTTGTTGTGCTTCTTCTCTAAATGTTCTTTTTTTGTCTCGTCATCCATCGCTTGTCAGATCTTCATTTCTTCTCTTCTCTCCTATTTTTTTTCAATTTTTTTTTAGTCCCACCGGAAGCTATGCGTCATCTGCCGAGTTAAGTCGATGCAGCAGTCAGCTGAGCGAGGAGGACTACAATGGCGGCGATGGCGGCGCCGGCGAATACACCGAACGGGACCCTTACGATGAAAATGACTCCTACCATTCCTGCCACTCCTCAGTCAGTTACAGTAAAGGTTCCCCAGATTGGGACCCGGATGAAACCCAAGGCGCGTACAGTGACGAGTGTGGCTACAGCAAAGATGGAGGCGAGGAGGCCGCTCTGTACGAGGAAGAAGAAACCGGCTTATACCAGGTCGAAGAAGAGGGCCTTTATGAAGATGAAGACTTGACGTATGACGAGGAGGATTTGTATAATCTAGACGGAAACCTCAGTGAGGATTTGGAACCTCCATTCACACCCACTCCGACATCGGGCGCCGCCCCATCTCTGGATGTACCGAGTTCCAGACCTCCCCTGGAGAAACAACCCTCGCTACATGAAAAACAGCCCCCCATTCAACCCTCAAATCAAATATCCAACCGAGCTGGCGTTCCTCCGACAGCACAGCCTCCCACTGGTCCTCAAAATTCCCAAACACCTAAACAGGCACAGACAGCTCCATCTGCCACTTCCTTCTTCTCAATGGCCAAACCTCTAACCGCCGCAGTCACGGGATTGGCTTCCACTTTTCTGTCTTCTGTCCCCACTGGCCAAGCCGCCCAACCTCATCCCCCGCCACCCGTCGCACCTGAACAGCATCAGTCCACAGCAGCAGCGAGCCATCTCCCGCCGTCCCACCCGGCCACATTATCTACGGGTCAGCCGCCGTCTGCGAGTCCTCCTTCGCAACAGATTCCAAATTCTTCTCCACCCACGTCCCCGCTTAATGCTTCTGAGAATGTCCAGTCACCCGGACTGAAGGAACAACTTTTACAAATGGATGAAGAGCCATGGTTGGAGGAGGAAAATGTACCAGAAGAAGCCAGGTTGTCCTCTACGCCACCAGAAGAGAATCTCAACAAGGCGCAAAAGATTGAAACGAGTAGACCGGCGAGCCCTGAGGAAAAGGAAATGCCATATGAAAGGTAGGACGCACATCCAATTAAAGAGAGACGACAAAACACATCATAGGTCACAAATGTCCCGGAAAACAATTGAGGGACACCAAACAGTATTTTGCATCTCCCAATTCCCCATTAAAGTCTATTATAATTGTGGCCCATGTGGATTTTGCAATTAGATTAGATGAGATAACTTTATTATGTATTTGGGAAATTTCATTGTCACAGTAGCACGAAGGTGAGAATACAGACACAGGAAAGTACATTTTAGACATATATAAATATTCATACATATACATATAGTACATACATATACATATAGTACATACATATACAAATAGTACATACTTATACATATAGTATATACATATAGTACATACATATACATATAGTATATACATATAGTACATACATATACATACATATAGTACATATGTATACATACATATACATACATATACATATAGTATATACATATACATACATATAGTACATACATATACATATAGTATATACATATAGTACATACATATACATACATATAGTACATATGTATACATACATATACATACATATACATATAGTATATACATATACATACATATAGTACATACATATACATACATATAGTACATACATATACATACATATAGTACATATGTATACATACATATACATACATATAGTACATACATATACATACATATAGTACATACATATACATATAATACATACATATACATACATATAGTACATATATATACATACATATAGTACATACATATACATACATATACATACATATACATACATATAGTACATACATATACATACATACACATAGATCATACATACACATGTATCCGTACAATGAACAATATTAGAAAGATACACATATATATATATGTGTAATTCGCTCAGAGCATTTATTCTTTTTTTTCTTTTTCAGTCCTCCAGTTGTAGAAGAACCCAAAGAGCCAGTGGATCCAGCAGTCCGAGCTAAAGAGAATTGGCTACGAATCTACAACAAGGTCTTAGAGCAGCTTCGGGAGGTATGTGCTTACACAACTCTGCGAGGGTGCTTGACCTATCTACAGCACGCCTCTAGTTCAATGAAGAAAAAAAAAGTTCTAGAAGCTTAAAAGCTGTCTACCAAGTCTTTGAAAAATGCATGTGAAGTGCATTATTCATGTGCAAAAAACCATGTACATCAAGTTCAGAGCTCCTATTTTTGATGCTGCTTCCAACTAGAAATCTTTTAAGCATATATCATTTGTTTCCTATTTTGGAAAGGAAGTATTTGTTTCCTTAATATGAAAAAAAATCACATGCTTCACTTTTTTGCTTATGACGTAACACCAGGATGCTTGCTGTACTGCTGAGTTAAAATTTTGAGTTATTTTTTCTCAGTTTGCGCTTTCATTATTCATATATTTTCATGACTTTTCAATTGAGTTGAGCACAGAATTAATCATTTGCTTAATGTTGATGTATGCTATGCTTGTTTTTCTACCGTTGGCCGACTTTTTGTTGTCTTTTCTTTTTTTGGATTGTGTCAGCCCACTTTGTTTTTGTTTCAGTTTCATGTCATTGCCATAGCGACACTCGCATGCACTTTTCTTGGCCATCATTGGAACATGCTGACAGGTAGGTTCTCATTCAGGCTCACAAAAGATGATTTTTTTGTTATCAGATAAAAAGCAATTCGAGATTACTGTTGAAAAACCAATTGGGGTGTCAAAATACTTGCTTGTTTTTTTGATAACTCATTGGTCAATGATGTTTTGCACTTTTGAAGTCAACCTGAGATTATTTGCTTTTTAGAATGTCTTTCTCATAATGTTTTCTTTGTGGCAGGCGCGAGGAGAAACTTCCAGCTCGCTGTGGTTTGGTAAAGGAGGGTGAGTGTCTCATGTCCAATGTGAAATATCACAATACTGCAATACACAATCTATAGTAATGTTACTCTCAGGTTCCACTTGAATATTTAAAAGGACATAAAAGTAAATCATAAGTAAACGACAGAGAAAGTAAATCCTGTGTCCCAACTGCATTTCTGTAGTCCTTCATGAAAGATTAAGTACAGCAGAAATACTGTATTTTACACTTTTTTTTAAATAAAAACATTTAAATAGAGAAAAAACCTTACCTATTTTTTCCTTCCTTTTTTTACATTTAAAATAAATACACATAAGAAAATTTTGATATTCTCATTTTTCTAAGTTATTTTTTATTTTAAAACGTTCTTTAAAAACACATAAGTGAGTATTTTCTATTAAGAGGATTTAGAACATTTTTGAGAGCGTTTCCATCAAATTCATCAACAATTGACTATTCATTTGCTAATCCATTAATTGTCAATTAATTGTGGTAGCCAAATGAAACCATGACGAAAACGTGGCTCACGAGCAAAAGAAATTTGACACCCCGATTTAAAGCTTTCAGAAAAAATAAGAGCCAATATACCAAAGAGACTTTACTTAGCAAGCATTTTAGTTAAAAAGCAACTCAGTCACTTGTATAGTCCTCATATCAACTCACTGTTACGCTGACTGCACTTTAATGAATATTTACAATTCAATTTTCTTGGGATTCAAAAGCAGAAAAAAATACTCAACAGAATTATATCAGATAGAAGAGCGGAACAGCAAAAATCCATTAAATTTAGGGGATGATTAGATTTTTGGGAGGGGTGGAGGGATGACAGGGTGGGAAGGGGTCTTTGCTCGGTGTGGAAAATGTAATAAAGGGTTTCCCTTCTTCTATGCAGGATGGGAGGTGCACTTTATAGTATTGACAGCATGCCAGACCTTCGGAAGAGAAAAGCCATTCCTCTTGTCAGGGATCTGGTAAGAAATTTGTACATGTACACACACATGAACTCATTGGATGCCATTGACATTGATAGAAATCCAATATGTTTTGAGGAGGAGCAAATAATGTCTTCCAGACCCTCCACTCAAAACATCTCCCACCATCAATGGCATCCAATGAGTTATTTCAGCAGTTGATTGACTTGCCTCTTCTCTTTTTTGGTTTTTTATTATTTTTTTATGTCACCACTACTTGTTCATCACAACAGGCAATGGTGGGTACTTTTCCATCCATCTTTTTTGATTACTGTACTTTGTTCTCTTTAAAATAACACTCTTTTTTCAATATTTTTCTTCAGTCGCTGGTGCAGAACTCTCGCAAGGCCGGAATTACTTCGGCAATGGCCTCAACGACTCTTGGCAATGAGGAGTTGGTGGGTATTTATCAATGGTGCACCAATTATTCATAAATTTGAGGGCTTTTGCGATACATCATAGATTATACTAAAAATATGACCTGATCTCATCCACTCATTCCTTTTAGTCATTTAAATGGCTTCATTTTTTAGGTTAATTATACTCACATTTGGCTTAAAAATAGGAAAACTCTTGTTTCACAGGTAATATAAAATATTTTACAATAAGACCTGATTAATCCAAAGGTTCTTTATGGAAAAAAATGTGCAAAAATTCTGATCAGGATGTCAGCAATTTCTAATATATCAGTAGTCAGTCGGCCATGAAATTACCCCCCTTAGTTTCTGTGTCATTTCGTCATTTGACATTCTTAACATTCCCCTTTTGTGTTTTTTGCAGAAAAGTCACGTTTATAAGAAAACCCTGCAGGCGCTCATCTACCCCATCTCCTCTACCACGCCGCACAATTTCGAAGTGTGGACGGCCACCACGCCCACCTACTGCTACGAATGCGAAGGCTTGCTGTGGGGCATCGCCCGACAAGGCATGCGCTGTTCCGAGTGTGGCGTCAAATGTCACGACAAGTGCCAAGATTTGCTAAACGCCGACTGTCTGCAGAGTAAGTTCACCTACAATACGACTTTATGTCTTCCACGACAAGGCAAGGCTGTAAATGAAGTCATTTTTTGGTGCGTTTTTTTTAAGGGGCTGCCGAGAAAAGCTCCAAGCATGGAGCAGAAGACCGAACGCAGAATATCATCATGGTTCTCAAAGACCGCATGAAAATCAGAGAGAGGAACAAACCGGAAATTTTTGAGCAAATTCAGGAAGTTTTTGGCTTGGACAAAACAACACATGGCACTCAAATGAAGCAGATTAAGCAAAGTGTGCTCGATGGGACGTCCAAATGGTCAGCAAAGATCAGCATCACTGGTGAGATGGATATGAATCTCATTTTTTTCCCCCATATCCAATATGGTGGACCTCTATTAAAATCAATGGTGTCTGTGCTATAGTGGCTTGTGCACAGGGACTCCAGGCAAAAGACAAAACCGGGTCTAGTGATCCATACGTGACCGTCCAGGTGGGAAAGACAAAAAAACGAACCAAGACCATCTATGGCAACCTCAACCCTGTTTGGGAAGAGAACTTCCACTTGTGAGTAACCTTTGAAAGTTGAGATATGAACCAAATCTGTGTTTACATTGAGCACAAACTTATTTACAACACAATAAACAAAAAACAATAACATTCTAACTGCTTTGGTGATATTTAATAATTGAGCTTATTAGTGAAAACTGATGGGAAAGATTGTACTCATTACTAGATAGTTTATGTTTGCTGTCGATATCTCTCTTTAAAATTCAGCGAGTGCCACAATTCTTCCGACCGCATCAAAGTACGAGTTTGGGACGAAGACGACGACATCAAGTCTCGGGTCAAACAGAGATTTAAACGGGAGAGCGACGACTTCCTGGGGCAAACTATCATTGAAGTGCGCACACTCAGCGGGGAAATGGACGTTTGGTACAACTTAGGTGAGCACGGCCATGTTAATCCTGTTAGGAAAACACGGTCAAGATCATTGAAATGTGCCGGTTGAAGAAATGTGACATTATGAAATGAACACACGCTGTATATCTTTGGTGCACCCGACAGACAAGAGGACCGATAAATCTGCTGTGTCGGGAGCTATCCGCATGCACATCAGTGTGGAGATTAAAGGGGAGGAGACTGTGGCTCCTTATCATGTCCAGTACACCTGTCTTCACGAAGTAAGACTCTCATTGCGCTAAGACATGTTTCATTTGCATTTGAACTTAATTACATACCTGCCTAATTAATGATTGCAATTCTCCTTATTAAGGCATTAAAAAAATAACATACAAATGCAACACGGCACATATTTACTAACATAGGGCGCACTTAAAAATCTAAAAAAAAATGTCCAATCATTATGCACTAAATTCAAGAATCTGTAGATGTACTGTAGGGTACTTTGCTTGCTGACACGCTATATTATATAGTGAAAAGGGAATGTGCGTATCATGCTTAAAGTGTGAAAATATTAGCAGTCGACAACAATGTTTTTGTCTGCTATAATTGACAAAATAGGCAAAATGGGTAAAAATAAGATCGGTTTTACAAAAAAACTTACTTAAAAATTGAAAAAATCTCGTACAAAAGTTGTTATAAGGCATACGTAATTTGAAATGATAAAAAAAAAATGTATAAAAAATGCGAGAAACGTCTGAGTTGACAGGTATGCTTGAATCTAAATATGATTTATCAACTTTGCTTCCAGCATCTGTTCCAATACACAACTGAGGAACAAAATGGCGGTGTGGTCAAAATCCCTGACGCCAAAGGAGACGATGCTTGGAAGGTTTATTTTGAGGAGACGGCTCAGGAAATTGTGGATGAGTTTGCCATGCGTTATGGCGTGGAGTCCATCTATCAAGCTATGACGTCAGTATTGATACTATTTACGTATGACTTGGATCAGTGAATGATTTTTTATAAATTTTTTCTTCCAATCAACAGCCACTTTGCCTGCTTATCATCAAAGTACATGTGTCCCGGAGTCCCTGCAGTAATGAGCACCTTACTTGCCAATATTAACGCTTACTACGCTCACACTACCGAGTCGTCCAACAATGTTTCCGCCTCTGATAGATTTGCCGCTTCCAATTTTGGTGTAAGTTTTTCCACCTTTTTTTCTTCTTAATTCCCATTGGTTGAAATGATGTATCTTAAGTTTGTGGGTGAGTGCCAAGGCAAATAAAATGGAGCCCAGCCTACTTCCTCAAACAGCCTGAGGGTAATTTGACTGTCATTTGGTAAAGGGTGAAAAGTGTTCTGTCTGTCAATCGGGGTGTTTTTCTCAAGAGTTTGTCGTTTTTTTTTTTTTAGAAGGAGAGGTTTGTCAAGTTACTGGATCAGCTGCACAACTCCCTGAGGATTGACCTCTCCATGTATCGGGTACGGAATTCAGTCTACTTTTTGGCTTGCAACCATCATTCCAATTGCTTTTCAATATATTCGACTATTTCAGAAATGTTAGCCATTGATTCCACTTGTTGTAACGATTAGTTTGGCTACTTTGTTACTTTTCCCTGAGTTTTGTATTAAGGTTTATTTTTTGTCAACACGTTTTTGTTCTTAAAAAAAATTCAATCCTCTTTTCCCCGCATTTGGTTTCATTCCTCCGCTTCACCCTGCGCACAAGACCTTAAGAAAATCCAATTTTAAAGTGTTTTTGCGCTCTTTCCTTCAGAATAATTTCCCTGCCAGCAGTCCTGAAAGACTCCAAGACCTGAAGTCTACTGTGGACCTACTGACCAGCATCACATTCTTTAGGATGAAGGTAAAAATGAACGCCAAGTGTATTCATTTGCTTCCCAGTTCAAATGAATTGGATGTCTGCTACTGTGGATTTTAAAATCCCCATCAAAATTACGAAAAGAGCTAAAAGGTTTGAACCGGGAAATCGTCAACGCTAAATTGCTCGTAACACTTCCCATTGAGAAGCCTGTAGGCCATTTTTGGAATCGTCTTACATTAGCCTATCCAAATGGAAACTATTAGTGAAAATGAGTTAACACGCTCGACAATTTTATTTGACATTGTTGGACTCGTAATTGTGTGACTGAATTTAGAGGGTTTTTATAGCTCAATTACTCGTCTATTGGATTTTTTTTTTGTAGGTCCAGGAACTACAAAGTCCTCCCAGAGCCAGTCAGGTTGTGAAGGACTGCGTTAAAGCCTGTCTCAATTCAACCTATGAATACATATTCAATAACTGTCACGACCTTTACAACAGGGAGTACCAGACCGACCCGGTAGGTTTTAATTTCTGGTTTATGAGCATTCATTCAAAGATATGATATCTCTTGTTTAATATGTGTCCCTTTCTGTCCCCAGTCTAAGGCAGTTCCTCCAGATGAGCAAGGTCCCAGTGTGAAGAATTTGGACTTTTGGTCCAAACTCATCACACTCATCGTCTCCATCATTGAGGAAGATAAAAATTCCTACACTCCTTGCCTTAATCAGTGAGTGTGTTTGATTTTTTTGGGAGTTTTTCTCACGGATGATGAGGGTCTGTTTTTTTTTTTGACGTTTTGGTATTATTCAACACCACGCTCAGATTTGTTATTGGGTTTTTTAGTAGTTTGTTTGCTCTTGTAGGTTTCCACAGGAACTGAATGTGGGCAAGATTAGTGCTGAGGTCATGTGGAATATGTTTGCTCAAGATATGAAATACGCCATGGAAGGTCAGTCTTACTATACTATGTCGTTTTTTTTAAAGAAAAAAAGCCTTACTATACTATGTCGTTTTTTTAAGATAAAATCCTTACTATATTATGTCATTTTTTTTAAAGAACAGCACTGCCTTTTTTCCACAGCATCTTTCAACAATTAAAATTTTCTCACTTCTTTTATTTAGAACACGAAAAGCATCGTCTTTGCAAAAGTGCAGATTATATGAACTTGCACTTTAAGGTGAAGTGGCTTTACAACGAGTACTGCAAAGAACTGGTTACTTTCCAGAAACATGTACCTGATTATCCAGCGTGAGTATTTGGAAAAGGACGCCAAACAACTCTTGGTAATTTTTAAACAAAATATTCACGTGTTTTCTTCCGCAGGTGGTTTGAGCCGTTTGTCGTCATGTGGTTGGACGAAAACGAGGAAGTGTCCAGAGATTTTCTCCACGGGGCTCTGGAGAGGGACAAAAAAGATGGCGTAAGCACTTTCTTCGTCTTTAACTCGCACAATGCCAGTCTTTTATATATATATATATATACATATACATATATACATACATATATATATATATGTATATATATATATATATATATATATATATATATATATATATATATATATATATATATATATATATATATATATATATATATATATATATATATATATATATATATATATATATACATATATATATATACATACATACATATATACATGTATACATACATATACACATATATTAACATATATATACATGTATACATACATATACACATATATTAACATATATATACATGTATACATACATATACACATATATTAACATATATATACATGTATACATACATATACAAACACACAATATGAAAACTTAACATGCTAGACTAGCAAACTAATAGAAGAAAACTCCCCAAAAATATTAATAGTCAGCATTAAAGTCTGAAATATTCACTTTGAATCCCAATAGCGTATTCGCACGTCTCGTGGAATTTTCAGGTAGCTCACAGCTAGTAAATCGGCGTGTCCGCTGCTCGAGCCAAGCAGTTCGTGGCGATCAATAATGAGGCAAATAGGAAAAGGGAGACGTCTAAGCGTCATGAGAAAAGCACACACAGATCACGGGCCGATCGGCTCCATTTGGCGCTACACGACACCCCGAAGAAGGTCGATGCGAAGCAGCTGTAGATTGTCCCATCATCTGGTATGTCAGGGATCCTTTGGGTCCAATTAATGTGGCCCGAGGCACATTCTACTTTACAGCATCAGCGAAAAAGCAATCCGCTACTCCGTCACTCACGTACGCTACTTTAACGCCCGATGCTTCCTACGCTACTGCACGACTGTTAAATGAGGGCCTCCATGGTGACCTCTTGATAATCTGACAAGAGTCTGATTAATTAGGGATGGGTGCTCCTCTTGTTAAGTGCTTGTTGGTTTCTCTGGTTCCAGTTCCAGGTCACTTCCGAGCACGCTTTATTCTCCTGTTCGGTGGTGGACGTGTTCTCCCAACTCAATCAGAGCTTTGAAATCATCCGCAAACTGGAGTGTCCCGACCCCCAGATTGTCGGCAACTACATGAAGAGATTCGCCAAGGTGCACTCCCGTCCGCTGATGCCATCGGCAGACATCTTCTTGTAGCATTAGCATTTCTTTCACCACTAGACTAACCTATTTTCCATCCTTTTTAGACCATTGGCAATGTTCTGCTGTCTTATGCTGACATCATAGCCAAGGAATTTCCAAATCACGTCAAGAAGGAGAAAGTGGTGAGTACTACGCCAGACACTCGCTGGGAGATATGTATATATGCATATATGTATATATAGGTATGTATATATGCATATATGTGTATATATAGATATGTATATATGCATATATGTGTATATACAGATATGTATATATGCATATATGTGTATATATAGATATGTATATATGCATATATGTATATATAGATATGTATATATGCATATATGTATATATAGATATGCATATGTGCATATATGTATGTATAGACATGTATAAATGCTTATAGGTAGATATAGATATGTATATATGCATATATGTAGATATAGATATGTATATATGCATATATAGATATGTATATATGCATATTTAGATATGTATATATGCATATATAGATATGTATATATAGATGTATAGTATATAGATATGCATATATGTATAGATATGCATATATGTATAGATATGCATATATGTATAGATATGCATATATGTATAGATATGCATATATGCATATATGTATAGATATGCATATATGCATTTATAGATATGCATATATGCATATATGTATAGATATGCATATATGCATTTATAGATATGCATATATGCATTTATAGATATGCATATGTGCATTTATAGTTGTGTATATGCATATATAGTTGTTTATATGCAGGTATAGCTATGTATGTGTATAGATATATATAAAGAGAGATATAGATATAGATTGATCTTTATATATATATTTATATATATATATATATATATATATACATATATATAGATTGTTTTAATCAAATTTATTCTAGTTACAGCCCCCATTAACACTGCCATGTGTTTTTTGTAATGGTATTTAACAATGTTTATGAGGGATCACAAATATTATCGTTAGAAGCCATATCAAGTTTTCCCTTTGCTTTTTTTGTAACACCCCCCCCCCCCCCCCCACCACCACCACCACCAAGCTACTTGAAACTGTAATTGACATGACAAGTTTGCGGTGTTTCAATGTGTATTGAGGCTATGTAATTAGCTGAATGTTGTCAAAGCCGAGCAAAAGCGGGCGGCACTCCCAAAGAGACCGACCGGCGTCTCGCCTCGGAGGAGGATTTAATTAGTGAAATCTGCCCGCTTTTCCTGACTCGCCAAGTGTTTTCACCAAAGCTCGAGGAGACTGATTACAGTCAAATACCGGCAGCGGAAAGATGAAAAGAAACGTGCGCGGAATGATTTCCGCCTTTTTATTTCCATTTTTTTATTTTATTTTTATTCCGCAGCCATGTATCATCATCAACAATATCCAGCAGCTCCGTGTTCAGCTGGAGAAGATGTTTGAAGCAATGGGAGGCAAAGATGTGAGCAACAGACTGATTCATGTCATAACTATTTGATTCTAATGCCATCTAACTACCAAATGGCTTGATTTATTCATCCCGTTGGTTGTTCTTTCAGCTCAACTTAGAGGCCAGCGACTTCCTGAAGGAACTCCAGAATAAACTAAACAGCGTCATGGATGACCTCAGCCGCATTTTTGCCGTCAGGTGAGTACGCCGTTAGTTTGGAAGTCTGCTAAGTCTCAGAAAAAAAAAGGATTTCAATGCGTTCTTTGTTTGCCGCTACAGTTTCCAGCCCCAAATTGAGGACAACGTCAGACAGATGGGGGATATCTTGGCCCAGGTCAAAGGTCAGACTGTGCCAGCCAATGGCAGCGTGGTTCAGGAAGCTGATAATGTTCTGCAACCCATTATGGACTTTCTGGATAGCAAGTAAGTCAAAAAAAAGGAGAAAAAGGACAGTTTCAGTCCACTTTTTTTGTCTTTTCTGACACGAAGTTGTTTTTGTCCACAGCCTTTCTCTGTTTGCTAAAATCTGCGAGAAGACGGTTTTGAAGAGAGTGCTGAAAGAGCTCTGGAAATTGGTGATGAACACCATGGAGAAAACCATCGTTCTTCCAACACTTACTGACCAGACGGTATGTGATTAGCTTTTCTGTTCTTTTCTAGAGCAAAATCTGATGCCTTTTTGCCACTAATGGAGCGGTTTAAGGTTTCCTAAGTAATGCTGTCATCTAGTGGTCTTCTTCTAGATATAAAAATCTATTACTCTAGGTCAGACCACACATAGTTCCATATATATAAGTGAATAGTTTTTAATACCTTTTATAAAAAGGTTTTAAAATATTTATCTAAAAATAGACATACCGGATGAAGCGGAACTCTCATCTAAAAATAAATGCTTTGCTTAATATCTTAACTTGATTGAAATAATGGTGGTTGGCCATCTTTCTAAAGCCCTCTATTCTTCCCGTAGGTTATTGTAAGTACATTTCTGTCTCTCAGCATGGAAAACATTTCTAGATTATACTTCCATAAACTCAGTCTGAATATGAATGCGTAATGTTAAAGCATGGCACGCCAACACTCAGACTCACAATCTGTTTCCAAAAGTTGTATACTTCACGTAGAAAAGACCTTAGAAACCCACCCACCTCCTTTTTTTTAATTTTGTTAATCGTCTTTGTATTCACAATTAAATTGCTCTTGAGTAAAGGAGTTAAACCTCCGCTGTACTTGTCACTTAGCACTGGAAAGTTGCCCGTTACTCCATATTGAGTTGACATGTCATGTATTGAAGTGACCTTTTCTTGCTGCCTTTTTTACTGTAGGGAACGCAGATGATCTTCAACGCTGCTAAAGAATTAGGCCAACTATCAAAGCTCAAGGTAATAAGATTACAAGTAAAAAACAGCAGTCAAAGGCGAAAAGGTCCTTAACCCGCCCGTCCGTGTCTACTTTGCAGGAGCACATGGGTCGAGAGGAGGCCAAAGCGCTCACTCCCAAGCAGTGTGCCGTCATCGAGTTGGCATTAGACACCATAAAGGTAAACTTCTTAAACCAGGGCTTTCAAACAACTACAGGTGATTTTGTTAATTGACTCACTGACAAGCATGTATAGTAAGGCTTTTTTTTCTTTAAAAAAACGACATAGTATAGTAAGGCTTTTTGCTCTCAAAAATGACATAGTATAGTAAGGCTTTTGGCTCTCGAAAACGACATAGTATAGTAAGGCTTTTGGCTCTCGAAAACGACATAGTATAGTTAGGCTTTTTTTCTTTAAAAAAACGACATAGTATAGTAAGGCTTTTTGCTCTTAAAAACGACATAGTATAGTAAGGCTTTTTGCTTTAAAAAACTACATAGTATAGTAAGGCTTTTGGCTCTGAAAAACGACATAGTATAATAAGGCGTTTTGCTCTCAAAAACGACGTAATATAGTAAGGCTTTTTATCTAAAAAAAAACGACATAGTATATTAAGGCTTTTTATCTAAAAAAAAACGACATAGTATAGTAAGGCTTTTTGCTCTCAAAAACGACATAGTATAGTAAGGCATTTTATCTAAAAAAAACGACAGTGTAGTAAGGCTTTTTTTTCGTTAAAAAACGACATAGTATAGTAAGGCTTTTTATCTAAAAAAAACGACATAGTATAGTAAGGCTTTTTATCTCAAAAAAACGACATAGTATAGTAAGGCTTTTTATCTCAAAAAACAACATAGTATAGTAAGGCTTTTTTTCATTAAAAAACGACATACTATAGTAAGGCTTTTTTTCGTTAAAAAACGACACAGTATAGTAAGGCTTTTTATTTCAAAAAACGACATAGTATAGTAAGGCTTTTTATCTCAAAAAAACGACATAGTATAGTAAGGCTTTTTATCTCAAAAAACGACATAGTATAGTAAGGCATTTTATCTAAAAAAAACGACAGTGTAGTAAGGCTTTTTTTTCGTTAAAAAACGACATAGTATAGTAAGGCTTTTTATCTCAAAAAACGACATAGTATAGTAAGGCTTTTTTTCATTAAAAAACGACATAGTATAGTAAGGCTTTTTTTCGTTAAAAAACGACATAGTATAGTAAGGCTTTTTATCTCAAAAAACGACATAGTATAGTAAGGCTTTTTATCTCAAAAAAACGACATAGTATAGTAAGGCTTTTTATCTCAAAAAACGACATAGTATAGTAAGGCTTTTTTTCATTAAAAAACGACATAGTATAGTAAGGCTTTTTTTCGTTAAAAAACGACATAGTATAGTAAGGCTTTTTATCTCAAAAAACGACATAGTATAGTAAGGCTTTTTTTTTGTTAAAAAACGACATAGTATAGTAAGGCTTTTTTTTCGTTAAAAAACGACATAGTATAGTAATGCTTTTTATTTCAAAAAAACGACATAGTATAGTAAGGCTTTTTTTCATTAAAAAACGACATAGTATAGTAAGGCTTTTTTTCGTTAAAAAACGACATAGTATAGTAAGGCTTTTTTCGTTAAAAAACGACATAGTATAGTAAGGCTTTTTTCGTTAAAAAACGACATAGTATAGTAAGGCTTTTTATTTCAAAAGACGACATAGTATTGTAAGGCTTTTTATCTCAAAAAAACGACATAGTATAGTAAGGCTTTTTATCTCAAAAAACGACATAGTATAGTAAGGCTTTTTTTCATTAAAAAACGACATAGTATAGTAAGGCTTTTTTTCGTTAAAAAACGACATAGTATAGTAAGGCTTTTTATCTAAAAAAACGACATAGTATAGTAAGGCTTTTTATCTCAAAAAACGACATATTATAGTAAGGCTTTTTTTTCGTTAAAAAACGACATAGTATAGTAAGGCTTTTTTTTCGTTAAAAAACGACATAGTATAGTAAGGCTTTTTATCTCAAAAAACGACATAGTATAGTAAGGCTTTTTATTTCAAAAAAACGACATAGTATAGTAAGGCTTTTTATCTCAAAAAACGACATAGTATAGTAAGGCTTTTTTTTCATTAAAAAACGACATAGTATAGTAAGGCTTTTTTTCGTTAAAAAACGACATAGTATAGTAAGGCTTTTTATTTCAAAAAACGACATAGTATAGTAAGGCTTTTTATCTCAAAAAAACGACATAGTATAGTAAGGCTTTTTATCTCAAAAAACGACATAGTATAGTAAGGCTTTTTTTTCGTTAAAAAACGACATAGTATAGTAAGGCTTTTTATCTCAAAAAACGACATAGTATAGTAAGGCTTTTTATCTCAAAAAAACGACATAGTATAGTAAGGCTTTTTTTCATTAAAAAACGACATAGTATAGTAAGGCTTTTTTTCGTTAAAAAACGACATAGTATAGTAAGGCTTTTTATCTCAAAAAACGACATAGTATAGTAAGGCTTTTTTTTGTTAAAAAACGACATAGTATAGTAAGGCTTTTTTTTCGTTAAAAAACGACATAGTATAGTAATGCTTTTTATTTCAAAAAAACGACATAGTATAGTAAGGCTTTTTTTCATTAAAAAACGACATAGTATAGTAAGGCTTTTTTTCGTTAAAAAACGACATAGTATAGTAAGGCTTTTTTCGTTAAAAAACGACATAGTATAGTAAGGCTTTTTTCGTTAAAAAACGACATAGTATAGTAAGGCTTTTTATTTCAAAAGACGACATAGTATTGTAAGGCTTTTTATCTCAAAAAAACGACATAGTATAGTAAGGCTTTTTATCTCAAAAAACGACATAGTATAGTAAGGCTTTTTTTCATTAAAAAACGACATAGTATAGTAAGGCTTTTTTTCGTTAAAAAACGACATAGTATAGTAAGGCTTTTTATCTAAAAAAACGACATAGTATAGTAAGGCTTTTTATCTCAAAAAACGACATATTATAGTAAGGCTTTTTTTTCGTTAAAAAACGACATAGTATAGTAAGGCTTTTTTTTCGTTAAAAAACGACATAGTATAGTAAGGCTTTTTATCTCAAAAAACGACATAGTATAGTAAGGCTTTTTATTTCAAAAAAACGACATAGTATAGTAAGGCTTTTTATCTCAAAAAACGACATAGTATAGTAAGGCTTTTTTTTCATTAAAAAACGACATAGTATAGTAAGGCTTTTTTTCGTTAAAAAACGACATAGTATAGTAAGGCTTTTTATTTCAAAAAACGACATAGTATAGTAAGGCTTTTTATCTCAAAAAAACGACATAGTATAGTAAGGCTTTTTATCTCAAAAAACGACATAGTATAGTAAGGCTTTTTTTTCGTTAAAAAACGACATAGTATAGTAAGGCTTTTTATCTCAAAAAACGACATAGTATAGTAAGGCTTTTTTTTGTTAAAAAACGACATAGTATAGTAAGGCTTTTTTTTCGTTAAAAAACGACATAGTATAGTAATGCTTTTTATTTCAAAAAAACGACATAGTATAGTAAGGCTTTTTTTCATTAAAAAACGACATAGTATAGTAAGGCTTTTTTTCGTTAAAAAACGACATAGTATAGTAAGGCTTTTTTCGTTAAAAAACGACATAGTATAGTAAGGCTTTTTTCGTTAAAAAACGACATAGTATAGTAAGGCTTTTTATTTCAAAAGACGACATAGTATTGTAAGGCTTTTTATCTCAAAAAAACGACATAGTATAGTAAGGCTTTTTATCTCAAAAAACGACATAGTATAGTAAGGCTTTTTTTCATTAAAAAAACGACATAGTATAGTAAGGCTTTTTTTCGTTAAAAAACGACATAGTATAGTAAGGCTTTTTATCTAAAAAAACGACATAGTATAGTAAGGCTTTTTATCTCAAAAAACGACATATTATAGTAAGGCTTTTTTTTCGTTAAAAAACGACATAGTATAGTAAGGCTTTTTTTTCGTTAAAAAACGACATAGTATAGTAAGGCTTTTTATCTCAAAAAACGACATAGTATAGTAAGGCTTTTTATTTCAAAAAAACGACATAGTATAGTAAGGCTTTTTATCTCAAAAAACGACATAGTATAGTAAGGCTTTTTTTTCATTAAAAAACGACATAGTATAGTAAGGCTTTTTTTCGTTAAAAAACGACATAGTATAGTAAGGCTTTTTATTTCAAAAAACGACATAGTATAGTAAGGCTTTTTATCTCAAAAAAACGACATAGTATAGTAAGGCTTTTTATCTCAAAAAACGACATAGTATAGTAAGGCTTTTTTTTCGTTAAAAAACGACATAGTATAGTAAGGCTTTTTATCTCAAAAAACGACATAGTATAGTAAGGCTTTTTTTTGTTAAAAAACGACATAGTATAGTAAGGCTTTTTTTTCGTTAAAAAACGACATAGTATAGTAATGCTTTTTATTTCAAAAAAACGACATAGTATAGTAAGGCTTTTTTTCATTAAAAAACGACATAGTATAGTAAGGCTTTTTTTCGTTAAAAAACGACATAGTATAGTAAGGCTTTTTTCGTTAAAAAACGACATAGTATAGTAAGGCTTTTTTCGTTAAAAAACGACATAGTATAGTAAGGCTTTTTATTTCAAAAGACGACATAGTATTGTAAGGCTTTTTATCTCAAAAAAACGACATAGTATAGTAAGGCTTTTTATCTCAAAAAACGACATAGTATAGTAAGGCTTTTTTTCATTAAAAAACGACATAGTATAGTAAGGCTTTTTTTCGTTAAAAAACGACATAGTATAGTAAGGCTTTTTATCTAAAAAAACGACATAGTATAGTAAGGCTTTTTATCTCAAAAAACGACATATTATAGTAAGGCTTTTTTTTCGTTAAAAAACGACATAGTATAGTAAGGCTTTTTTTTCGTTAAAAAACGACATAGTATAGTAAGGCTTTTTATCTCAAAAAACGACATAGTATAGTAAGGCTTTTTATTTCAAAAAAACGACATAGTATAGTAAGGCTTTTTATCTCAAAAAACGACATAGTATAGTAAGGCTTTTTTTTCATTAAAAAACGACATAGTATAGTAAGGCTTTTTTTCGTTAAAAAACGACATAGTATAGTAAGGCTTTTTATTTCAAAAAACGACATAGTATAGTAAGGCTTTTTATCTCAAAAAAACGACATAGTATAGTAAGGCTTTTTATCTCAAAAAACGACATAGTATAGTAAGGCTTTTTTTCATTAAAAAACGACATAGTATAGTAAGGCTTTTTTTCGTTAAAAAACGACATAGTATAGTAAGGCTTTTTTCGTTAAAAAACGACATAGTATAGTAAGGCTTTTTATCTCAAAAAACGACATAGTATAGTAAGGCTTTTTATTTCAAAAAAACGACATAGTATAGTAAGGCTTTTTTTCATTAAAAAACGACATAGTATAGTAAGGCTTTTTTTCGTTAAAAAACGACATAGTATAGTAAGGCTTTTTATCTCAAAAAACGACATAGTATAGTAAGGCTTTTTATTTCAAAAAAACGACATAGTATAGTAAGGCTTTTTTTCATTAAAAAACGACATAGTATAGTAAGGCTTTTTTTCGTTAAAAAACGACATAGTATAGTAAGGCTTTTTTCGTTAAAAAACGACATAGTATAGTAAGGCTTTTTATTTCAAAAAACGACATAGTATAGTAAGGCTTTTTATCTCAAAAAAACGACATAGTATAGTAAGGCTTTTTATCTCAAAAAACGACATAGTATAGTAAGGCTTTTTTTCATTAAAAAATGACATAGTATAGTAAGGCTTTTTTTCGTTAAAAAACGACATAGTATAGCAAGGCTTTTTATTTCAAAAAACGACATAGTATAGTAAGGCTTTTTTTCGTTAAAAAACGACATAGTATAGCAAGGCTTTTTATTTCAAAAAACGACATAGTATAGTAAGGCTTTTTATCTCAAAAAACGACATAGTATAGTAAGGCTTTTTTTCGTTAAAAAACGACATAGTATAGTAAGGCTTTTTTTCGTTAAAAAACGACATAGTATAGTAAGGCTTTTTATCTCAAAAAACGACATAGTATAGTAAGGCTTTTTATCTCAAAAAACGACATAGTATAGTAAGGCTTTTTATTTCAAAAAAACGACATAGTATAGTAAGGCTTTTTATCTCAAAAAAACGACATAGTATAGTAAGGCTTTTTATCTCAAAAAACAACATAGTATAGTAAGGCTTTTTTTCATTAAAAAACGACATAGTATAGTAAGGCTTTTTTCGTTAAAAAACGACATAGTATAGTAAGGCTTTTTTTCGTTAAAAACGACATAGTATAGTAAGGCTTTTTTTCGTTAAAAAACGACACAGTATAGTAAGGCTTTTTATTTCAAAAAACGACATAGTATAGTAAGGCTTTTTATCTCAAAAAAACGACATAGTATAGTAAGGCTTTTTATCTCAAAAAACGACATAGTATAGTAAGGCTTTTTATCTCAAAAAACGACATAGTATAGTAAGGCTTTTTATTTCAAAAAAACGACATAGTATAGTAAGGCTTTTTATCTAAAAAAAACGACATAGTATAGTAAGGCTTTTTTTCATTAAAAAATGACATAGTATAGTAAGGCTTTTTTTCGTTAAAAAACGACATAGTATAGCAAGGCTTTTTATTTCAAAAAACGACAGTATAGTAAGGCTTTTTTTCGTTAAAAAACGACATAGTATAGCAAGGCTTTTTATTTCAAAAAACGACATAGTATAGTAAGGCTTTTTATCTCAAAAAACGACATAGTATAGTAAGGCTTTTTTTCGTTAAAAAACGACATAGTATAGTAAGGCTTTTTATTTCAAAAAACGACATAGTATAGTAAGGCTTTTTATCTCAAAAAAACGACATAGTATAGTAAGGCTTTTTATCTCAAAAAACGACATAGTATAGTAAGGCTTTTTTTTCGTTAAAAAACGACATAGTATAGTAAGGCTTTTTATCTCAAAAAACGACATAGTATAGTAAGGCTTTTTATTTCAAAAAAACGACATAGTATAGTAAGGCTTTTTATCTAAAAAAAACGACATAGTATAGTAAGGCTTTTTATCTCAAAAAACGACATAGTATAGTAAGGCTTTTTTTCATTAAAAAACGACATAGTATAGTAAGGCTTTTTTTCGTTAAAAAATGACATAGTATAGTAAGGCTTTTTTTCGTTAAAAAACGACATAGTATAGTAAGGCTTTTTATCTCAAAAAACGACATAGTATAGTAAGGCTTTTTATTTCAAAAAAACGACATAGTATAGTAAGGCTTTTTATCTCAAAAAACGACATAGTATAGTAAGGCTTTTTTTTCATTAAAAAACGACATAGTATAGTAAGGCTTTTTTTCGTTAAAAAACGACATAGTATAGTAAGGCTTTTTTTCGTTAAAAAACGACACAGTATAGTAAGGCTTTTTATTTCAAAAAACGACATAGTATAGTAAGGCTTTTTATCTCAAAAAAACGACATAGTATAGTAAGGCTTTTTATCTAAAAAAAACGACATAGTATAGTAAGGCTTTTTATCTCAAAAAACGACATAGTATAGTAAGGCTTTTTTTCATTAAAAAACGACATAGTATAGTAAGGCTTTTTTTCGTTAAAAAATGACATAGTATAGTAAGGCTTTTTATCGCAGAAAACGACATAGTATAGTAAGGCTTGTTTATGCGAAAAAACGACATAGTATAGTAAGGCATTTTATCTTCAAAAACGACATAGTATAGTAAGGCATTTTATCTTCAAAAACGACATAGTATAGTGAGGCTTTTTGCTCTCAAAAACGACATAGTATAGTAAGGCTTTTTGCTCTCAAAAACGACATAGTATAGTAAGACTCAGGAAAGAATGACAAAGCTTGAGCGCTAAGAATAACACCATCTTTATTTTCTCTTTAATCACACAGCAATACTTCCATGCCGGAGGCGTGGGCTTAAAGAAAACCTTCTTGGAGAAGAGTCCCGACCTGGCCTCTCTGCGTTACGCCTTGTCTTTGTATACGCAGGCTACGGATAAACTCATCAGGAAGTTTGTCCTCTCCCAGCATGCTCAGGGTACAACATACATCACAATGTCATTCTTTTAAGCATATATACCTCATATACGAGAAGTAGCATTACAAAGTAGATAAGAGTGACTGATTTGTGTCCTTCAACGGTGTCTTCTCAGTCCACGGAGGCAAAGGGATCCGCTGCACGGCAAATGAAGACACGCCACCAGAAAAACGTACGCACCTCCGCTTGTCCTTTTCTGTGGTTCCATCCTATTTTGTCTACAAATGAAGGACACTTTGTTTCAGCATCGGGAGTGGACGCGGTTGGAGAAGTGGTCATGCACGTGGATATACTACCTCAACCCAACGGCGAGCACAAGATCAGCATTAAAGGTAAACGCCAACTTGCCTTCTGTTTGAAGGCGTGGTGAGTAATGTTCCTCTGTCGGTTGTCCTTCAGTGGTGGCCGCTAACGACTTGAAATGGAGGGCCCAGGGTTTCCGGCCTTTTGTGGAGGTCTACATCATCGGGCCTCACCTTAGCGACAAGAAGAGGAAGTTTGCAACCAAATCCAAGAACAACAGTTGGTCCCCTAAATTCAACGAGAGCTTCCAATAGTGAGTATTTGCACATCATTCCACGTAGTGACAAACATAATCGCCTACCTTTTCTTCACGGAAATGTCGATTTGATGGTTATCGTCCCATTTCCAGCTCACTGGGCACGGAGGTGGGTCCCGAGAGTTACGAGCTACAAGTGTGCGTGAAGGATTACTGCTTTGCCCGGGAGGACCGCACAGTGGGCATGGCCTTGCTGCAGGTGAAGGACATCGCCAACAAGGGTAGCGTCACCTGTTGGCTTCCTCTTGGCCGCCGTGTGCACATGGACGAGACGGGCTTGACGGTGCTGCGCATCCTGTCGCAACGTAACAACGACGACGTGGCCAAAGAGTTCGTCAAGCTCAAGTCGGACCAGCGCTCGGCCGAGGAGGGCCGCAGTTGAGAGGCGATGGCCGGGGGATTCACCAAGCACACTCCCCCGCGAGCTTGACTGCCCGCCGTGAAGACCTTTGCGACACCTGAGGGCAGAAGACCTTTCTACAAAGTCGGATTTGGAGTTTTAGCTTCAGGTTAGCCACACACACACACGGTACTTACGTCACCCTTTTTCTAACGCCCACACTTCCGAGCAGACGCTAGTTAGAGGAAGACCACTTTTGCACTTTTGTCTCCTCCTGTAATAAGGGGGAGAGCGTGTCGCTATGCTACGTCTGTCTGTGTCATTGTGCGTTGTCCTTCCGCTCCTGCTTGTCTCGTGTCGTGTGGAGTGTAACAGGGGGTGTCCAAACCAAGGCTTATCTGACTGCGCTGGATGCTGTCGATGGTGGAAAAGACAATGTTGTTAGTAAAAATACATTTAAAATAAACACCCTATTTGGAGGTTTGACTCAATGAAAAATGTGAATTTGCTAAATTGATAGATGCATTGGTGAAGTATTATTAGTCTTCACCTTGAAGTGACAATTTGGAGGATGTGGGAATTGATCTCACAACCTCTCACATAGTAGACAGGCATTTACTATTTGAGCTAAGTCCCAGCCCTCCTCCCTACAAAGCACTGGCCAACTGTTATGTTCCAGCATGGACTTTAACTCTAAGTTAAAACTTTATGAATGTGGGAATTGAACCAACCCCCTTTCACATGGTAAGCGAGCACTCTACTAATTGAGCTAAGTGCCCAACCCACCATCTTACCTTCCACTGGCCAACTCTTATTATGTTTTACCATGGACTTTAGAACCAAGTTAGTACTTGGTGGATGTGGGAATCGAACCCTCTACATCCTGCATGGTAAGCAAACGCTCTACTAGTTGAGCTAAAACGGGGTTTTCAGGATATAATACCCTAAACCCAACCAAGACAATGGAACAAATATTCTGAGTAGCATCTATCAATTTAGCAAAACCAGAGTCTTACCTGTATAGTGCATTTTTCTGAGTCCCAGTCCACAAATACAGGATTTCTTCATCCTCAGACCTTGTAGTTGGTGCCTTCCTTGCAAAATCTGTGAAGAAGGCCCACATTACACACAAAAACTTAAAACATTTCTACCCAAGCTGTGAAAATCTGAAGTTATTTCAACAAAAATTGTCAAAATGATTGCCCAACGAGATGGTGTTATACCTTTTGGAACACCCTATATTGTGACAAGAACCCCGGGACCGACCCGGATAAGCAACTGTCTGCCGCGTGTCCCGTGCCGTCGTTAACGTCCCGCATGTCGACACTGTGATTAACCCACTGTAACCATGGCAACCCCCTCCAAACAGAAAGAGGGCCTCCTACATTTGCCCGATGCTTTGGAAAAGGGCTACGAGACCCCCAGACACCCCTCCCCCTGCCAAAAGAGGTCCCAAGATTGCGAGCAATACGAAGGCGCTGTCAAATAAAGTGGGCGCAATTTCCAATCCCGTCGTTATGTTTTCGCTCGGATACGTTTTGTACGAAGAATGTCTTTGTGTCCTTAAACAACTACTTGCCTTGAGAAGGACCCCATTTGCACGCACTGGAGCTCCTACGCCATTTTCTTTCCAAACGACAAGCCATCAAAGTCGCCGCCAAGCGCTTTTAACTGTTCCTGTTTGCCGCCAAAAAAACAAAAACAGAAAAAAATTGTCCCGTTAATGATGTCATTGAGCGTGCACAAACTCTGCTGGCTCGTCACGTTCTCGACTCAATACTTGGATACAATGGTCGTAACTACCAGAGTAGTAGTTTCACGCCATTTACTGCAATTAGGTTTCCCAAACTTGATTTTTTAGAAGGATTCAAGAACTAAAATGAAATGTCAACAATACAAAGGAATGTAAAATAGACTATGAAATGTATGGTTACTATTAACTGACTTGTCAATAAAACTGATAACATGCCAAGTTTGGGAAACCCGGCTCCATAGCTATGACCACTGTCCAATTTGTAAGGAGCACACACACAAAGTTGCCATTTGTACATTCAGATCAAAATGAAAATGTTATCACCTGCAAAGCAGCCAGCATCCAATTGCGATCTCTGCCGAAGCACAAAAGGGCCACGTTGAATGACTCACATGCATGCGTGCACGTAGACGTGACCGCCTCCTCCTTCCCTCTCCTGTGAATACACAAAAAAAAAAAAAACAGAAATGCATGATTGGAGTTTGTCTAGTGTGCCAGCACGTGTCTCGTTTTTTGGACATTTCCCTCTTCTCCATCCGTCTCTGTACTTTCTAAAGGGAACAACAACAAAAAACACAAAAGAAAACATTCAAAACAATACAACCTTCTGTTTCTTCTCCAACAGGCTTGTGAATATGTCGTCTGTAACCAATAGGAATGTAGTGTGAACACACAATTCGCATGATAGGATTATTTTCTACTGAGGATGTTTCTAATTGCTTTCCTATCATAATCAATTGTTCCGGTAATGGAATGCGGCCCAACTTATCTGCTTCCTAATAAAAGGACATTTATGTCACGATCTCTTGTGTGCAGGGGGTCCGTCTTTTTGTCAGCGAGCCATGGAGGCCTGAAAAAGAAATTAGAAAACAAGAAAATTAGTTAGAACACAAGAAAACATTGAGGTTAACTAGAAGACAAACTGAGAAGTGAGCTGGAACGTGTACTAAGCTACCAAACAAGCATGTAAACAAACCAGCTCAGAGAATAGGAAAGAAACTATGTAAATAGGAATTTAAAGGAAATTGACATTGTTAAAGTCGGCTAAAAAAAAAGAGACAAGAAACATGTTGTCATTTTTACAGTAAAAAAATGAAACCAAAAACCAAAGACTTTATTTAAGAAGCATAAAAAATAAAACTCTTGATACATTTCTCATAACTTTCAAACCAGCTCAAATTATACCGTGATACAATTTGTCCCAGTTGTCAGTTAAAAGGTCCATAAACTTTCAAATAAAATATATTTCAATTTTAAAAATTTCTTCAATAATTTTCTCATTTTGTTATAAATTGCTTATATGTAGTGCACAGAAAATAAGGATTTTTTTCTTCTTTTTTTTCTTTTTTTAAATGAAAAAAGGAAAATAAAAATAAATCTTAATAAACAGTCACATTATTGTCTGGGATATTTTAAGTAAGCAAATCAATTGTAAAAATAAAATGTGTAAAAATGTCTTTTTTTTGTTGTTGTTGTAAATCTTAAAAATGAGCTAATGACATGCAGATGGTTAACTTACAAATGATGATACGAGTTTTCAAAAAGACGTCCGTGATTGTTCCGATATTTACACTCGCGAGTTCTTCTGCTGACAGTTTGGACATTTTGGTTCAGCGTACAAAAAGAGAATTAAAGCCCAAAATAAAATAAAGTTAAAATAAAAAAATTAAAAATTAGGTGGCAGGGGGTAAGCAGGGAGGCGGGCACCCTGCCCTCCCCCTTTTTGCTGGCCAGGCTCCTCTTTGCATCCCCCCCTTTTAAATTGGAAAAAAGAAAGGTCAGAGGTCAGGCTAGCAGGCCTCACCAAACCCTGTTTTTAAACCTTTAAGCGAGAAAATGGGGGAAGGGGTACACGTCGGGGGTTAAAAAAATAAAAATCAGCAGTCAATCTGAAAAAAGTTGTACCTTGTTTTGTTTGTTTGTGTCTTTTTTTTTTAACGAAAGTACTGTACATTGCGCCAAACATTCTCATCGGCCCACCGGAAGTTTAAATAAACCGTTTTCGAGGGGGGAGACGCGCTTCCGGTTAAGAAGTGAAGCCAAACATTCTGTAGTATGCTGGGATTGGAACACGACGCGTTTGTTGTGTGCATTTGTGAGTGTGTACTTGTGTGTACTTGTGTGTGTGTGTGTGTGTGGAAGCCCTGGATGATCGCCAATAGCTGCCATAAAGGTTAGGCTCCACACTTTCCTTATGCGAGCCTGACAAAAAACAACAAGAAAAAGAAACAAAAAGACATCAGAGGAAGCCCTTGGAGAACCGACTTTGTCATGGCTTCTTTGCGTCTGGATCACATTCGGCGTACAAACCGACGCTAGAAAAACAGAGGCAGTTACTGCAAAAAAATAAAAATAAAAAATCTAAATCATTGGCGGGAAGACTTGAATGAAAATGGTAAGATTGTGTTTAGTTTGGACAGCAGGCAAGAAAATACTTGGATTTTTCTCATTGTGTGGCAGGAATTCTGCTCAAAACACATTCAGAGGCGACGTGAAAAGCCGCTAAAAAAAACACTAAAAAGGAGCCGATGGAAATGTAACAGACAGGATGTGGGCGGATCGGGAGGGCGCGCGTGTGTGGGGGAGGGTGCGCGTGCATCGGAGCCCGCCCGCCGTGGGGGAGGTGAGTGAGCCGGTCGGCGCACAAAGAAGCCACCGTCTTCACCGACGAGAAAGCCACACAATGAAAGGGGGTGCGACGTTAGGGCTGGGCCTGGGGTGGGGGGGCTCTCGCTATTCGGAAACACGGAGCCCGGGGGATTGTCGGTAGGCGCTCGAGGGGCGACGTGACGGTGGGGCTGCCGTCGTCAAAATATCGTGGGAATTGAATACAGAGTAGAAAAGTGCGGGCCTCGCCCGACCTGGAAAAATATCTGGCAGTTTAGAAAAGGAACGCGTGAGGGAAGCCAGGGTTGCAAAATCAAGGCCTGAAGAGAGTTAAGACACTAGTTTGCCCAGCAAATAATTCTATAGCCTTATTCTTACTGTGGTTCTTCTCATTATTATTATTATTATTTGGGACTCGGCATCCGTGCTTAGAAATGCTGCGTTGATATTATTATTTTGGTGGTCCACGGTGTGTTCAGGGGTGCCCTAGGAAAGCTGCCATCCACGGCGACAGACTCCTCTGGATAAATGGGGCTGGGTCGAAGTTGGTCAAATGAGCACTGAAGAAGGATCACTTTGCAGATATTGCTATTGTTCTAACAGCTTCCTCCTTTGTCCTGAAATGAACTTAGCGGCTAGCATCGCTGGCCATCGTCGCCGCCAGCAGAGGGATCGATCACGTACCTGGCTGACGTGTACCGTTACGGTAGCATGAGCACTCAAGTCTCTGTCCCTCCCGGTCAAAAACTGACACGGGCAAGTCTGTCGTCGTCAATGGCAGTTAAGAGAAGATGCGTATGCACTGCGTGGCGGGCGTGTGGCACACGGGGCAGTCGGGCTCGGCCGACTGGCAGATCTGCCCGGCGCAATCCATGCAGAAGAGGTTATGGCCGCAGGGCACCAGGGCGGCGGTCACTTCGCTCTCGAAGCACACGAAGCAGTCCCTGTTGACGGCGGCGCCGGGCGGGAGGCCGCCCGCCGCGCTCTTCAGCCGGCCCAGCATCCCAGAGCCCATACCTGCGCCGCCTTCCGAGTCGGTGGGCGAGCCGCCGGGCAGCGAGGAGGCCGAGCTGGAGGAGTAGCCGGTGGAGGAGCCCCCCGAACTGGAGCTGGAGCCCCCGGAGAAGGAGGAGGATCCGCCGCCGCCACCACCGCTTCCCCCGCCGCCAGACTGCAGCCAAGAGAGTGCGCTCAAGGGGTCGCTCTGAGCGCGACGGGCCAGCGGGTGGTCCAGGGGGCCGGCGTCCTGCGCCAGTGTGGGGGACAGGCGTGGTGTCACGGCACCGCCACTCAGGCCGCTGCTGTTGCGCCGCAGGGGCGGTTGAGGCGGGCCGCCCGTCTTGTTGCCGAAAGGGGCCCAGATGTTAGGGGCGCTGAATTCATAGGCCAGTTCGTCCGAGGACGTCAGGGGGGCCGAGTCGCCCCCGAAGGTGAAGCCGGCACCGCCCGAACCCGTGCTGAAGGGGCTGGTAGGGCTGGCCCCTTCGTTCCCTCCTTTGCGGCCGTAGCCCTCGTTGCCGGTGCTGCCGTTGTGCGAGTGGTAGGAGGACATCTTGCGGTGGACCGACACAGGGATGGTGGTGGGCGGCGGCGATGGCGGCGGGGGCGGAGGCGCCGAATGGTGGTGGGTGGCCCTGGACCACAGGGACGCCCCCAGGCCGGCCCCCAAGGCGCCCAGGCCCTCCAGGCTGACGTCAGTACCGTTGGTGTGGAAGTCGTTGTCACCTTGGAGGTCCACGAAGGTCCCCGTCCTCAGGGTGATGTGGGTCTCAATCTCCTCCCTGGCACGGTCCACGTTTTCGGGCATGCCCGTCACCTCGAAGACGGGGTCCTTCTCTCGACTAGGGGTCACGATGTAAGTGTGGGTCTGCTGCTGGATGCGCTTGATGGTGGCTCCTTTGGGACCCACCACCAGTCCCACCACTCTGTAGGGCACTCGCACCTGTGGCACAAAGGAACCCGTGTCATTTAACCGCCGTGGATGACCAATCCAAGAGGCCACGCCCATTCCAATTTTTTAAAGCCGGCCGCACGTTAGCAACGAGCACACAACCACTTAAGTGCCACTGCCAAAATGAAATGCTCTTAAAACAACAACAACATTTTGTTTACTTAATTTAAAAAAAAATCTATATTTTAATTTTAAAATGAAAGTTGGAGATCAGGCTATTTACATTAAATTGAACAATTTGGACAGTCAAAATAAGTTGGCCTGGTGAGTCATATTCAATTTTAGGCTGAAAGTCAAAATCTGTCATTTTTTATCCAAAGCTTAAGTCAAGACTCAATTTTATAAATACAAGCGCTGAAATTAAAATACAATTAAACAATCTCATCTTACTGTAGTAGTGGCCCGCTAAAATGCACTCAAGAGGCAAAAAACGTACTAAATAACATTCCACTTTTACGCAAAGGAAATAAAGTAAGGGCAGCAGAGCAGTACCTGAATGGTCGTTTGTCCAGGGAGGTGCGGCGGTCCAGGAAGCGAGCCCCCTCCTCCCCCACTGCCACCACTTCCTCCTCCCCCAGAGCCCCCCGCTTTGCAACGGGACGCCCGGATCATGGAGAAATGCTCGGCGGCGGAGACGATCTCCCGTTTGGCCATTTCCACGTCCTCCCTGCGTCCCGTCACGATGAATACGGGCTCTTCGCCGCGGACGGGGGTCTTGATGTAAGTGTTGGTTTTGGCGCGCAATGCTTTGATCTTACAACCTGAAAAATAACGAGGGAGAAAGAGGAAACATTAGATCAGTTTAACTATTAAAAAAAATAAGCACAAAACAAAGAGTAATGCATCCCTGCAGATGTAGAAATGGCCACAAGGGGGAGAATACAAATGAACAGTGGCGACTTTCCTAGAATACAATGAACTGACTGACTCCTTTTCAGGGAGTTGAAGAGCCATTTATTCATTCTAGCCACGCAAAACCAACATAATTTTTAAAAAATAACTATGAGTGTCATTATAAAGAGGAATTGTATTACATTGCAAAACAATACAAAAAGATAAATGCCTTGACACCTCTCTAAATTCTAGTATTTTTCAGAATTGTGGAAAAATGGGTCAAGTGAAAAGCTGACTAAATTTTGGCCCCGAAAAAAAGGATTTTGTAAAATGTTGTTAGGTTACTCGTAGGTCAAAGCACTGTTGTAACACATACTGTACTATTATCATATTAGCCACACAAGTACAGACCTCAGCACCATTTTCATTTTCTGGATTGCTATGGCCAATGTGGGTCATGGAGCATGAGACTATTAAAAGAAAACTGTCCTAACTGTGCGAAGCATTGAAATAATGGCAAAGCCACTCAACTAGGCCCAAGAGAACCAATTTATGAGCGGCAGAAGAAAAAAAAAGGTAGAGGCACATTCATTTTACACTACTTAAATGGTGGTGGTTTAAGTGGGGGGAAGAAAATAGCTTCTTTTTAAGACAGATCAAGGTCACGTCATTTAGGGAAGATGTAAATTTGAAGTCTGTGCATAAAATGTTTTAACTCATTGGATTCCTTGGAATATAGCAATTGCCCAAACATGTGGCTCTTATCCCTCACTTGTGTCCATCTTCAGCCGGAGGTAAAACAAATCATTTGTACAGAGGTGATTTCTGATACATTTTGGATCATTTTCGGTTGATCTTGAGGGACTTTCCGGGATGCTTCTTGTTTGTCGGTTCCTGGTGATTTTTTTTCGAGCATTTCCAGATGACTTCCTGTTGTGTTAGGGGTATTTTAAGTTTCCTTATTAACCCATTGGGTGCCATCGAAGGCGCCGTTTTGACGGCAAGAGGCGAATGAACAAATGTGATGGCAGATTGGAAATTGGAACGTGTAATATTGAACGCACGCGAAAGCATTTAATTTGGTACGTATATGGCTACAAAATGCTAGGACCAGACCCGAACCACTAGTGGATCGCTTGCGCCCCGGGGTCCGCACGTTTGACACCCCCGGTTGAAAGCTTGTTATTGAACATACTGCATGCCTACTTTTATGTATACACACAATCTAAATCGACGGGATACTTCATCAAGACATTGGAGCATGATATAACAAGATATGTTTTGTTTTAATCTTTAAAAACCGGTGGTTGTGTAAGTAAAGCAGCGCAAATAGGAGGGCGTCACTGTAGTTAATGTAAAGCAAGCATCGCTCATTGTGCCCGTATTGGTGCACTGTGCCTTTAAACGATGACGCGTCCCGCGGACGACCAATAGGAGGCGCGAACTGTGATGTCATTGTGGGAAGCTGAAAGCATGGCTTTTTCAAACAAAGAGAACAATGCTGGAAACGCTACCGCGGCCGCGACATGCTAGGCGGCGGCGGAAAATAAGCGCCAGCCGTTACGGAGGCGGTGCGATGGGGACAAAGACGGGGCCAAATAATGATACAAATGCGGGGCTAGCGCGGCGAGACGAGGCGTCGGCGCACGGACGGAGCCAGCCGCAAGCAGCCTTTTGGGTGCAGGGCGTAACACCGCCCAGTCCCGTGTTTGCGACTGTCTGCTCCGCTTCGGCACCCCAAAAAAGCGCGCATTGACGTAATAACAAGCGCCTTTACGCACACGTCCGTGTAAACGCCGACTTGGGCTTTACATGCGAGCCACCTTTCTCGGTTTGTGATGCGTTCAAAGGGCGTTTAGCGCCATTTCCTTTGTTTGGTGCAGGCAGGCTGCGAGCAAGACATGTCCAGCCAGACGGCTTTGTCTGACCTCGTCGCACCCCTCCCCCGCCTCCTTCGGTAGCGCTACCTGTCAAACTATTGCGCGAAAACAAGGGCAAAAAGACCACCCTTACACGACGAGCAAACGTGACAATCGAACCCCGACTACCGCCGCGTTGTGGCGTGTTTACAATCGGAACCGAAGCCAGCTAAAGTTATCCGCAAGCGAGCACCCAAACAAAGAAGCGCAGACCCCCGCCCCCCAAGCCCTCCCTTCGACAAAACATGCCCCCCGGATAGCTTACCTTGTCTCCCCACGATCTCCGCCACATGCTCGGAGCTCGGCACCGGCACACACTCGGTCATGTTGACGCTTCTCTTTCGGTTGCAGAGGACGGAGGAGCTTTGTTCCCCGTGGAGCATGGGGTGCGAGCCGCCCGCCATGTGGTAGCCGCCCGAGCCGTAGTACTCCGGGGATGGCGAGCAGGACGTCGGCGAGTCCCGGGACATCTGGAGGTCCACGTAGCCCTCCGAGGCGGGGGCCTGAGTCCCGTCCAGGGTGTCGGCTCCGCCACAGTCCACCTTTTCCAGCGCCATGAGTGACAGCTGGTCCAGGGCGAAGCGGAGCACCTCCTGGTGGTCCTCGTCCCGGGACTCCTGATCCGTTTCTCGGGCCAGACCGACCCCATTGTGCTGGCTGCTGATCACCACGTCGTGGTCCATTATGTCCGGGTGGAATAAAGGGCTAGGCATAGTCTCTCCGTGGATCTCACATCAGATGACGGATGCGTGCTTTTCGGGAGTGAGCTTGCCCCACTTCTGTGGAGAAAAAGAAAGAAAAAAAAAAAAGAGTCGAAAAACAAAATCAACTAGGAATGAATAAATAATAACAGCGAGGGGAGATGAGACGTTTCGGGGTGTGCTGGTGTCAGCTTTTGGGGAGCCTCGCTTTGTCTTGATGTGACTGACACCTCCGAGCATCCAGCTTTGAAGGGATAAAAGAAAAGAGTGCTCCCTTGAAACCACACGGAAAAAAAACGTTTTCTCCCTCCCACTCACCCACGCGTGTACAACAACGCGATACGCGTCGCGAATTGATTCAACAGTCTAACCCCCCCAAAAAAGCAAACAAACAAACAAAAAGGCGACGAAAAGTGTCACTAGTGCTGTTGTTAGCTCCCGGCTAGCCTGTTAGCATGCTAGCTCGTCCACACTCAGTCACGTTGCCGACCCCTTTGTTTGGGAGCTAAGCTAGCTCCACTGTGGAACTCCTTGCAAAAACACACACTGATACAAACATAGTTACAGAAACATTGGCCAATGTCCCCAAAGCGTCCCAACTTACTTTATCCTGACTTTGTCGACTCGTTGTCCCCCACTTGGCCGCCGCCTTGTTCCTTCAGGAACAGATGAGAAAGTAAGCCGGGAAGAAGAAGAGGAGGAAGAAGAAGGAGGGAGGAGGAGCAGCCTTCTTCTTTAGAGCTAACACGTTAGCCACCTAGCACGCTAAAACTAGGGTGGGGGGCGTTAAAAGACACTTATACAAAAGAAAACACGTTAAAAGGACGCCGATTACTGTCTCTGCGTGAGAGTCTCTTCATGGTCGGGCAACAAAAAAAAAACGCCAAGCCACGCTGTTGTTTGGTCGGTGGTCCAAAGAAAAGAAAAAAATAAACAAAGTGGGCTGGATTTGGGAGCTCCGTGACCCCGTTCGCTCTCTCCGGCGTAGCCCGCTCTAGTGGCTCCTCGCCGCCGCCTTTGTCTCGCCAAGAGTACGCCGCTCGCTCGCTTACTCGCTCGCTCGCTCCGACGGCACTGACGTCACCCGCGACACAACAATGGGTTCAAAGGCCACATGCGGCGATGGGGAGCAGAGCATCCACCAAAGCCACGGTCGCTGTCATTACCATTGTCTCCAAATCACGCACTCACACGGTGCGCTTCGCCTCCCTTATTTTCTTCGTTTTTAAACACGAAAGCGTTATTGTTATATCGTTCAAAGGCGGTTGTTGGAATATTAGGAGCGCCTCACGGAAAAGCCCACTGGAACAGAAACCTAATATTAAATGATCACGGCAAGGTCTTTTCTCAAGTGAGCTCTTTGTCTTTACTAATTGAATCACAATTTAGAGCACTAATAGAACTGTAGTAAAAATAAAAGCTTCACTTTGAATGAGGATACACCAAAGGCCAGAGGAAAAGTGATAATAGAATCATCTAGACATATTAAGACTTAGAAAGCTAAAATTAACAATTTCTTGCAAGAGTTATGATTTAAGTCCACTTCTATGACGATACTTTCTGCATGTAATCATTGGTTAGAACTGTACATGACCCAAGAAAAGAAAAATGGAGACCCTAACCATTAAGGAAAATTCTACAACATCCAAAAGATGCATTTATTTACCAATATTGACTGGTGTACAGTAGTTAAAGTATCATCAGTGTTCCTAACATGGTGACTTGGCGTTAAAAAACATGACCTAAAGGTATCGTAAACAAAAGACATTTGAAAAGCATCAAACTACAGAGTCCCCCTTAGAAATAATGTAAAACCGAGAGGAAGACATAGAAAACAGCATGCAGGAATTGCGCAATCTAATCTTTGCTGTTTAGCATAAATATCAGGGTGACAGTGAGGACAAAACAAAGAATGAAGTGTTCTTCACGCAATTGCAAACACATTTACAAAGATCATCCATCGCTTATTGAGCAGCCGTAACAAAGACGACGACGCTGACAACCGTCCGACACGTTTGCTAAAAAACGAGTGGCTGAAACTAAGAGCACCTTTTGAGTTGTTGACTGGAAAACAAACAACTAAATCCAACTTGACCGTTTGAGTTTGACAACCGAGCACTTGAAAGTTTGGAATTCAAAGTAAGGACAATACGGGAAAATCCCCAGGATACTTGATGAGGAGAACAAGAAAAATCAGTCAGCAATGCTGGATTCATCACAGCCATTTTGTGTATATATACCTTGGCTATAACTCCTCCTTTTCCACACTCTCACCCCCCTTCTTCTCCTCCTCCTTCTCCTCTTTCTCCTCCTCCTTCTTCTCCTCCTCCTCCCCTCCCTCCTCCTCTTTCTCTTTCCCTTTCTTCTCCTCTTCTCCTACCGTGCTGGGCGCCGGATCCACAGCGACGTCCTCGACGTGAGCCAACATATCCGCCATGAGGGCCTCCTCCAGCCTTCTCCTCACACTCTGCACGAGGTCCTCCTGCTTCCTGTAGGACACAAACCACGGTTTGTTTCATGGTTATAAATCAATAAAAATGTTAACAAAAACCAACAGAACAGTCTAAAATACATTTGTTTTTATTTGATAGTTGTTTTTTTTCAGACTCACCTGATATCGTCGTCAGTCACCACAAAGGCCTTGCAGAGCGGCTGCGTGGTGTTCAGCCACACTCCCGGGTTTTTCTCCACGGCGGCCGTCAGCTGACCGGTGACGGGCGCGGGGCTCGTGTGGAGGGCGCTGGCGATGGCGGACAGCAACGTTTTGTCGGAACTCGCCGGACCTACGCCTGAGGAGCGGGAGAAAAGTCGCCGCTAGAAGTTAACGTCTGGCCGAGAAAAAACAGAATTCTACTACTGTTTTTTTTGAACTGCGTCTGTCACCTTGTAGGCCTTTGGGAAGATCCATGGTTTTCACCAGCTCGTCTGCAATGTCAAAGGCACTTAAGCCACTCAGTTTCCGCTCCCAGAACAACTGTGATTGAAATTGCAAATGTGTCACTTCTTGAGAGGGGGGAAAAAAACACTCCATTTACAGGTGCGGTGGATACACACGCAGACATTAGTGAAAGAAATGGGAAAGACAAATGATGGCAACCAGCCCTCCGATTGAAAATGGATTGGAGGTCTTAGCACCATCAAAGGCATTAAAGTATGAGCATTTACATTTCAAATATCTTGCTGAAGATCTGCATTAACCTTTCAGATGCAAACAGCTAAATTTTGTAAAGCTCCACAGCAACAACGCTATGATCCACATGTTAGAGATGTGTATACGTACTGCATCAAAAATATCTCCTAATGGAAATGTGCAGTAAGATAGCATTATTACCTCAATGATATAAAAACAAATGACTAAAAGAAGTGATGGCTCACCTGTTTTGGTTGTTCCACAGCTCTCTGTGGGTCTGTTTTCACCTTGTTGTTAGGATGATTTGTTACTTTGGTCACTGGCTGCTTGAAGATAGAGGCCGTCTGTCGGACTGGTAGTGTTGTGTTCAGGTCTGGCTTGCCCTTTTCAAAGAAGACAAAAACATGGCAGACATTTAAAAGATGGCCAATGTGGTGACTGAAAAAAATACAATCTGCTCAGAGATGAACTGTTTCTGCATTGAATGTTGCTGAAACATTGATGACTTAAACTGGAGGTCAGTTTGCTGTGGAATCTTGACCTTACACTTTAAATGACCCAGTTTGTGGAGGAAAAAAAAGAAAAATACCATGATGTGGAAATGACAGAAACATTTAGGACTATTTTAGACCATTGTAACCTCAAATAAGTGAAAACAAAATAATTGTATGTACACCATCAAAGAGATGTGATGAACAGCAACACTATACACTGGTGAGAAATATCTGTACAGTGTTACCATGGTAATTTATGAGCCAGGCCATTTAAAAATGAAAAAAAAAATCATCCTACCGCTCATAACAGCTACAGCAATTGTGACAACATGAGCCCAGTTGGCCGGCTCAATGTCGAAACAGCCTAATTAAATTCTTCCCTGTTGTAAAACAATAACCGCCGTGAATGTAATACATTATAGAGGTCTTTTTATAGCCACAGTATACTTTTTAATGGAAAAAAAACATTCAGGATGCTTTTCAATAAAATAACTGAAGACTGGTTTGTAGAAAATTAAGCCGCTACAGTAATGACTTTTTTTTAACAGTGTCTGATTGTAAGTAACTAAAATTAATGTATTCGTTTCCGATGAGTATGATAGACATGCAATTCATTTCAACTAGTTTCGATTGTAGTCTATTGGTGAAAAAAAAGTCAATTTGCAGACGAGGAATGAAAAAAAAGACGTGCTTGGGTGTTCTTCTATTCTTTGAGGACGACAGTGAAGTACATCTGGAAGTGTGTTTACTCTCACCCTGATTTGATGGTTGACATCAAGATGCTTGTGCCCACTTCGTTGAACTTTAGAGAGAACTAAATGCGCAGAACGAGACTGGCTGGCTTCCTCCGTGTGAAAGTTGTTGGATGGACCACGCAACGTCTGCGGCTTACCGAGGATACGCCTGACTGGTACACTGGAGAGGAAACACAGGTAAAAAGACTGATGACTGATTTCATGGTTTAATTCTCAAATAAACCAATGCTACGAATTCCTTTCTTTAGGTCTTTCTGAATGTTATTAGAGATGTTGTAATGGAATGCACTTTTATGGAGTTGAATTGGAATTTCTATAATGTACATTTTTAAACACATTGTAGCAGTCAGACTTTCTACCAGTAGTTTCAGAGTTGTTTTTAAAAAAAACTTTACCCAATTTTTACATTTTTATTTAAAAATCTGTGCATCTCGAATTGCAATCATGGTTCACTGAAATGACAAGTGTAGAGAGACGTCAATCAAAACACGTCCACGCCCACTTAATATTCAAACGTCGCAATGGATGCTGATGCGTGCATCTTGACTCGAGTAGAAAAAAAACATGTTGCCAGGACAAAAGTATCATGTTACGAATGATTAATACACAATGTTTTTGTGTACATGTATTTACAAAGTTATTTTAGGCCAGTCCAAACCGGAAGTTATTTGTTGTAATTAAAACGCATACTCAATAATGAGACGGCGCAAACCACACGAAGCTAGTCAGTGGCTTCTACGACAGTTGTGCGCCGAGCTATTATTTCTCCGCCTTTTCTGAAGTACAAGTGATTATAAAAACATTCAAATGAAACTTGGCTGTTGTTTTATGCAAGGAATCGACGTCGCGTCAGTCAAGCGTGTGTAAACAATGAAACTTGGCTAGCTAATCAAGCTAGCGGCTATCGTAGACCACCCCGGAGAACTGTACGACAGAAAACAATGAGCCAAGTAACCTTATAATTCGTAGCCCAGCAACAACAAATGAACTACCCGACCCAATAAATTTAGTCGCAATCAACACGAGTTGGGAAAACTCATCCATGTGTTAGCTTTGCAAGACGCGTGTGCGTGCACGAGACTTCATTTCCTTTCCAACAAAGTTTCATTGTAAAAAGTCTCCCCAGCGTCAAAACGGCAAACTCTTACCTTTTCCGTTCCATGCTCCCAAGCGTCCCCGTTCGGCGTGGGATCGAAGGCGGCTTTGAAATGGTAGCAATTGTCAAGTGGAGCTTAAGATCTCGCTGTCATGAATTTGCACCGTGAGATTTGTTTATCGATCATCATTCCTCGGTCGGGACCTTTACAAGAGAAGATCACTCCGCCCCACGCGTCACCTCCCCGCATTGTACTGTAATCCATCCGCGGCATCGCTTGAACTAGTGCGGAGGTGACGATGAGAATCGGGAGGGCAGTGGTTTTCAAACTAGGGCGCAGGCACTACTCGGGGTCCACCAGCAGGAGCTTGGGTGGTCATATGATAAAATGTCATTTTGTGTATAAAACAAAAGTAATTTTTCAAGGAAAGTGGGTATTTAACTTTTTTTAAATTGACATTTCATCACCTACTTACATTTAAAATGTATTGCACACAAAACATGGGGGGAAAATGTACCTTCAAATGTTTAAAAAGCAAACAATCCTGACTGCCTGGACACACCTCGATTAAAAAAAAAAAAAAGTAAAGTATTAATTACTTAAAAACATGACACAATTATGAGTTAACAAAAATGTAAATATTTAAAGACTAGAGCAGCAAGTGCATTTATTCAATTATAATAGTAAATCGTGAAAATCTATAATCAATAAAGCAATTTAAAGGCCTAAAATTATGATAGACATCTGGTATATATTTATTTTTTATCTCTTGTCAAACAGTTTAGCTTGAAGGGCAGCATAGAATGTGTGCGCACAGATTAATAAAATAAAGAGCTGAACTCAAAAGTACACAAGTGAAGGGGGAAAAAAGATTGTCCTCCATCTCATCTTCTAAGTTGAGGTGGAGCTGATGAACTCCAAGTTCATTACAGCGAATGGTGGTGGCTGTGGAGACTTTTTGGAGCAGCACCAAGAACAGTACTAGCTGTGATACTGGTTGCAGCAGTCCTGGTTCAAAATGTGTCTAGAAGCCATTCAACTGCCAAAGACAAAGAAAATTGATCATGGAATTACAAGCTTTTGTGCATCATCACAATATCACCAATAAAATTGGCAGGCGTCGAACATTTCCAGTGCTCACCTGACTGCTCCTAGTTATCCTTTTTGAACTTGCCGTTGATGTAAGGAACGTAGTCCAAAAAGACTCGCCAGTCTGTGAAATGGACCACAGCTACGCCGCCTACGGTACCCCATATAGCCAGCGTTGGGATCCTGGAAAGGATAACAATGTATACATGTTAAAATCTCAACAGTATAAATAAAAAAAAAAATAGAATGTAATAGGGAATAAATTAGGGAGAAGTATGGTCTGGAATGTAAATACTGTGTGTATGACTCAAATCTTATAGAAATCACATTTAACTAGATCCAAAATGTTGGCAGTGTTAGTAAGCGACGGCCATTTTTAAGCAGTGAACTTTTCTAGAGGGCTCTACTGTAATGAATAAGGTGGAGACATGGTTTGACATTTGAAAACTCTCTTACATGTATTAAAAGATAATCCAGTTGAAAAAATGTTGAAAGTGAGCCACATATATATATACCTTCCAATGATTATAACGTTAATTGAGCGTCACTGACACAAGATGACAGGAAACCAATCACCGCTTCGCCCAAAGCGCACGATGTGCATCTCGCTTTTAGTAAAATCTATCTATGCGTAACCTCACCAAGGCTGTAGCTAACCACTCGCTGTCCTTTTTTCCCGTAAAACGCCAACCTTACACACATCTATGCTATTTAAACAAAGTCAAATTTACATAAAGAGTCTTACCATGACTTAGCCATCGAAACATATTTTTGTCCAACCACTTTACTCAACATTTTCGGGGGACTTGTCGTGTCCTCTTCATACACAACCAAGAGCTTGCAGGGAGGAACTTCCGGTATGGTTTTCCTTTGCGCTTCAGTGAGGATCTGAAAATCAATGCTGCCGTCTAGCGGACACGTGGCGTTATTACGAGCCGTTTCGTCAAAGCGCATTAGTAGTATCACTAAATACTTCCTAACAAAATAATAAAGGACAATGAGCTCTGATATTAAAAATGGCACATTTATTTCTACATTACTGTTATATACACAACAGTTCTCAATATCTACTTTATATATAAAAATAGGAAACTGGAGGCACTTTGAGGACAAAGCCTACAGGGAGATATTGCCCTCAAGTATTTATGAAGACAGAAAGAGCTGTAGCAAATTATTTGTTGTGGATGACAAAGTCTCCTAATAAAGAATATTGTATTTTCAGACTTGCACACTGTAAAAAATCCTTTACATAACACGTCATTTTTTTCTTCTGTTTAGCACTATCAGACAAATTCTTTTTAGATGAAAATAAATGTATAAGCTATTCCATTGGGCATATTTTGCAAATGACATGTAAAAGTAAACCAAATATTGTTTTCCAGCCGATATATCATACGTAAATCAATGTACACGACAGTCCAGAAAGAAAATGCAATATAAATCCGTAAAAAAAAAGTTTAAGTAGGATTCAGTGTCAACGTTTTGTCATTTATAAATTCTTGATGTTCTTTTGACTCACCCGGGTAAGCATGTATCATACGCAAAGTTTCATAGTCATATGCATTTAACAGAAATATTTTAGGCACTAGTGAGTCATCGTCATCAAAACAGCCCCAAGTCACAAAAAATGACATAGGCCACTCTTTAGCCATTCATTCTGATGAATTCTACTACGATGAAAGTGATTCAAAACGTCAAAAAGTTGAACTCGGATGAATCGGAACATGTTTGAATTTCCATCAAATTGCCGCAAACAAAAGGATCCCAAATGAAAACGTCGGGTTTGCACGAAAACAAACGGAAAACAAATTATCACAACATGTGACAATACAGCCAGAATTTGTCATTTCTAACATTTCCGAGCACCTGGCAAAACGCAAACATCTCATTTTGTTCCCGTAATCTAAAAAAAAGTCTTCAATTCAAATGTAAACAAAAAAAAATGAAAGAGCATTCCAAATTTTTAAAAAAACTAACTCTGAACAACTATCTTACAAACAACCAAACATGAACCAAATTCTACAAAAAAAAGGAAGATCATCACAAAGAGGCTTAGCAGTTGTTCAAAATGGAGGAACAAAACATAACAAAACATGAACCAATCAAATCAAACAATGGCAAAATTGAGTAACTGAAAACAGTCAAAGGTCACGCACGGCACAACTTACCATTCTCTTCCAGTACTCCATTTTTTTTCCCTTTACGCAACCCTGGTAGTCGCCAGGCGTCTCCTTTGAAACATTGAAATCATCTTGTGTCCTGATTGGTCCAATGGCAGAGAACAGCTCGAGGCTTTCAAAACCTAGTAACCAATTGTCATGTTCTATGTTGCTCTACATGAAAAATATCTCTGTTTGAAAACGACTACTCTGGCGTGATGGATATTTAAGAAAGGAAAGGATACGTTGCAGCTTGGCTCTGCTAAAATTTAAAAAAAAAGTTCTCTGGTGACCGGGTTGGCTGCTTGGCAACAAAATCTAGATGCTCTATTTCTACGGAAAGCTCGCATTTGGAGACAGGCTTATTTATTATCTCTGGGGCGGGGGACGGTGGTCCGGGGCTCCCTCTGGCATGGCAGTGACCCCTTGTTAAGTTGCATCTAAGACCTCCATAGTGGGTGGGAATGCCACATAGAATAATACAAATGCTGGATTTTCTCTTGATCCAAACAAGTTTGCTCCCAAAACGGGAAACTTTTTCTTTTTTTTTTTTAGAATAGAACGAAAACATGATCATAAAAGTATTCCCCACCTCAATGTCCTGGAGTCAAATCATGGAAATATGAAGACATGCTTCTCTCGTTCTATACAAATGTGCTTGTTTTGTTTGTGTTTGCTTGTCGATGTGTCCCCTTCTTTTTTTGACAATTGTGCCTTCCAAAACCACATGGAGGTACATTAAGGCCACATGTTCAAACAGGAGCTGTAAGACAAAAATAAAAACACCAAATATTAATGCAAAACACAGCAAAATTGTCCAATTATTTCAAAGTTGAAAAGGCAGCCAGCCAATGTCTTAAATGTCAAAGAACGAGGGTTAAAGGGCAAGTACGTACTTGGAATTACATATGGCTTATAGGGTTGTGGCCATCACCTCCGAGACCTCCGCCCATCTGCATCTGGGGGTCCACGCCTGACACTTTCTCCTCCTCTCTTCTCTTGAGGCAGGCGGCCTTTGGGTTGAGATTACGCTCTTTACAAAAGGCACATAAACATCGATTAGGGCCACCTAAATAAAACGAGCTTCCACTTTGCGCAAGCGGGGAAGAAAGCCAGGCAAGGGAAAGAAGAAAGAAGTAAAGAAGAGAAGAAAGCGGGTATATATATCCTGGCTATCCTTCCTCATATATTCTCCCCCTCTGCCCTCCTCCTTCCTGGTCCAGTAAATTAAAATAGAGGCGAGAAGAGAGAAAGTTTGGCCAACATGACCTTTTCTAGAGGAAAGGCTCCCCCTCCGGGGTGCCGTTGCTCTGCCTGCTGATCGGACTGACTGGCCGACCTACCTCGCACCTGCTTCTCCAGGCCGAGTATGACCTGGACGGCCTGCTGCAAGATGACCAGCTTGGTCTGGGCCTTGTCGCTCTGCAGGTGAACCTGACACATCCTGCCCAGCTCTCTGAAGGCTCCGTTTATGTCTCGCACCCGCACGCGCTCCCTAGCGTTGTTAGCCAGGCGCCGCTCGCGCTCCCGCTGCTCCTTCTCTTCGGCCGTCAGGTTCTCATCGCTCACTGTGACAACGCTGCAGCCAAGGACGGGAGGATAGCGGTTGGTGGGGATGGTTAACACACCCGAGTCGCAAAAATGGCGCAATCCTACTACTCTGTCGTACCCTAGTCTTTCCTGTCCATCCCTCTTCAGATGCCTATTACCATCAATGGCACTCAATTGGTCAATATATGGTACTATAATTATTGCATTGGTTTTAAATCAAAGACAATTTTTTTTCTTTGGAAAAATTGTAATTATTCATTATCTGAACTGCTTATCCTTGTGAGGGTCCCCAGCTAAATATGGGCACCAAGCGGGGGGCCCCTTGATCGATAGCTAGGCAAATTGTCATTGTAATTTTTAAAATATCATTTTTAACAAGAACATTAACAATGTTCTTGCTATAATAAATTTAACAAAAAAATATTCTGCCCGTTATTATCAAGTCTTGACTGAAACTACTCAAAGCTTCTCCTTGCTGTCGAGATGAAGGAACGCCCCAGTGGAGTGGGCCAGCCGGGCCAGAGAGCAACAGGCGGATGTGTCTTTTTCTACAACTATCTTTTAGAGGCCATATTGTCAGCAATTGCCTAATTGTGAAGGGTCACTGAGGTCCAGGATGGAAGTTGAGGGGAACTCACGACTTTCCAACCGAGCGACAGAAGATATGAGGAGGGTGAGAGAAGTAAAGCTCTCGGCCGACTACGGTGCAAAAAAAGAACAAAAAGAGAGTGAAGGCAACGTGATAAATACATTACAAGTCAATGTATTTATCGCAAGGAGGCCAAGAGGAATAGATCGCCGTTGCCATCTGACCAAAAAAATAAACTGGAGGAGGACGGAGGAGGAGTGGATGGAGAAAGCGCAATCAAACACATAGCCGAGACATGAGTGTGGTTACGTTGCGGGGCATGCGATGCTCCGTGGTTAGGGCAGGTTAATACGAATGGCAACTTGGGTACTTTTAGCAAAAGCCAGTATGCCAGCTTGAAACAGCCAAGGTAACAAATGTGTTAACTGGTAAGATGGGCGAGGCGGGCGACATGGAAGAACATTCAACGGAAATCCTAGACGACACATCACACATTCAAAACACTCACATGGCTTCGTTTCCTTGCTTTGGAAGATAGACTGCAATATATCCAAATGGGTCGCTTTCATATATTTATCCCGTTGTATTGTTTACATATTTAAAACTTAAAGCATGTAGTCATTTGCCTCTTTTGGACCAAAAACGAACCAAATTAAGCGGTCCAAGAAAATAGTCATGAAATAAATCAATTTATGGTAATTTATAAGGTATTTATCTGAAATCTGAGAAGAAACACTTATGCTGGTCAATATTGTGGTGTAAAAAAAAATGATGTCATGTGCACTGGCCTTATGTTATCATCGTTTGGTTCCAACGCGGAAAGTAACCTATCGTATTGAGTTATAAGAGACGTCGACCCAATAATGTGACTGGCTGGTCTGAAGGCACGTATGAAAGGGGCTTAAGTGGCATCTAGCAGGAGAGTGAAGCCATGTGAGAGTTTAACATGTCAAGAAAATGGTCCCCTCTTTCTCCTTCTCCTCCTCCTTCCTCCCTCCCTGGACACCCACTGACCTCGGACTTGCTGCTCCAGGTTGAGTATAACGTTAACGGCTTGTTGGAGCACGTTCAATTTAGTCTGTGGTTTCTCATAGTTCAGATGGAGCTGACACATGCGGCCCAGCTCCTTAAAGGCCTCATTGATGTCCCGCACGCGGAGTCGCTCGCGGGCATTGTTTGCCATCCTCCGCACTTTCTCCCGCCCAGCTTTTATCTCCACTGGTAGATCTTCATCGTCATCCTCATCAATCAGACTAGCCAATGGCAGATGAGGAGGGAAGGAAACAACATTGTGAACATGGTTCACATAAGTAGGAACTTAGTAGCGTTCTAACAATCACAAATAACAGTACAAGATCTTTTGTGTGTATACTTGATATTTTAACAGGAATAGTAATTTGGTCATTTTTAAGCGTATAATCAACACATATTGTTTATCCCTTCAATATTGTGACACGCTACTGCCATTGACGATAATATAGCTCCCAGATCTCCCCGTGGAAATGGATGAGGTGTGTATCAGGGTCAATGGCAGTCAATAGTAAAGAGTCTAAAATGTGCTCTGTTGGCGATAATCTGCTACGAAACTTGCATTGATGAATGTGAGTAAAAAGTCATACGTTTCCAAAAGGTACCTTGTTTGAAGAGCCTTTAACTCTTTGTTCTCGTCTTCGGACTTGTCAGTGACAGAGCCATTTTCATCATCCTCCTTGGTCTCTCGTTTAATATCGCTGGAACGATTTAGGCTGCTCACCAGATCTGCGTTTTAAAAAAAACACACACAGTAACAAAAGGCGCGATTCACTCAACTTCTGTGAGAGTCAAAGTAAGAAAGACACACTTGTGAAAGCCTCAGAATGAGAACCTTGCAGGGCAGACGCGGTGTGATGTCCGAGTCCTCCACCAGAGGGCAGGCCAGCAGAGTCTTCATGGTGACTGGAGACCTTTGAGACACAATAAGACACGATAAGCAGGTATAAGGAGCGGATGTTGCTTTTAAGGTATTATTTATGAATCTCACCATTCCTGGCAAGCGGTTGGCGAGGCTGCTAAAAGCTGAAGATAAACCCAAGCCGGATGCCAGCAGGCTCTGCATTTCCGCCAGTCCCGGTCCTCCTTGTCCACTAGCATGTCGCTGTAGAACATGAATAGCTTCGTCTAGGCGGTCCTCCAGTTTATTTGACTGCAAATATGAGAGTAGATGATGACAAGGTGCTATGGCATCAAGTGAGCTTTAGGTCACCCAATGATAGAGACGTCATTTGGAAGGACTCACTCACCATGCCCTGGACTCCACCATGAAAATTAGGTGAAGGTGTGGCCTGTCCAGATGACCTTGTCCACTGGGAGGCAGATCCTGTAGATAAAGCATAACTGTTTGATTATCGCTTGTGTTGAATTTAGATGGTGAGTGTGTCTCTGAGACTATTTGAAGGTCAAGTACTTTTGAGTTTGGAGAAGAGAGTAAGATTGTCACTTGAAAAACATCAGTGAATTACATTTTAAAGGGTAGACCTTGTTATCACGAGGCTACAAATATCATAATGAAAGCAGTCATTTCTTTCAAGTAGTTAAGAGTATTGGATTTCACTGACCTGAGGTGGCCTGAGGAGAGCCAGAAGGAGTGGATGGGGACGATGAATAGCCGTTACTGTTGGGGTCTGAAGGGTAAATCTGTCAACAGATATTTTTGCTATCAGTATGATGAAATGCAACGAAGAAAGAAAAAAAGCCCTGATATGGACTTGTGTTTTTTTGCAAAACCTACAGAAGCCAGTGCTTTCCCAATCTCATCACCGGAACTTCCAGGTACTGCTCCTCGATTGGCTTAATAGAAGAAGAAAAGAGGATCAGATTACCTCATTGGCTACCACTTGACAGTGATCCAGAGTTGCCCTAAAAATAAACTGTTTTATCACTTACAGTACAACACCAAAAAACTAAGGATACAGGACAAAACACTGCCTACAGGCTGACATTGACGGCCACAGATTCATTTGTTGGCAGCATGATCGCTCACGATAAGCTGACCTACGAGTTTACCAATAACAGTATCAATACCAGGAATGGGAGGTGTGTGACTGGGGACTCCGTAGCTGTTGGAGCCGGAGTGGAAGCCGGCGGGGTGGCTCCCGTTCACTTCACTGCCATGTAGGGGGTAGTTTTGGGGCGAGAGGGGCAGTGGTTGCCGTTTCTGGGAAACAAAAGTGGTTTAAAGGATTTAGCTGGGTCAAGAAATGAAAATCGCAAAAGCAGAAAAGTGTTGAGGGGAAAAAAATGTCTCTTTTGAAAATACTATTAGAATGTGAATACTCACCAGTCTGTCTTGAGGGTTGATGGCAGTGAAGGGACCATGCTGGCTCAGATGGGTGGAGTTACCCAGCATGGAAGGATAACCAGGTTGAACCATCGACCCAGCAGAACCCCATGAATCGGAAGGCGGGTGGAGGCCTTCTGTCGGGGGCATCCAGAGACAGAGGCGGGAGTGGGGGCCAGAAGAGGGGTGCAGAATAACCAGTCACATGAGATAAAAAAAAAAGACAATAAAAAAAAACACATATGAGACATGTCACATTAGTGTGATGACTTCATCCGACCGTGATACACATGGACAAAGCGAGTGGAATGGTAACTTCATGTTGTTGTTTTTTTACTAAGATTATTTTTTGCTACTGCAACAAAGTAATGCAATTTGGGAGCTAAACAAAGTCAACCTTTGTAATGTGATAATGAAACGACAATAAGTGGTAGGGAAAATGACCAAAGGAATAATTTGAAGTTAATAGACTGCATACTTTCAACTAGTTTTTTTCCCCTGTCTTTTGTCTGTCAACCAGCAAGTAATGATTCAAGTGGCAACTCTTGATTGAACTATTAACCTTGCATGTAGAATGGGGGAGTGTAGATACTTCCTGCTTTGGGAGCAGAGTAGCCGGCATTGTCTCTGTTAAAATCCTCACCGGAGGCACATACCTAGAAACAAACAACACATTCAGTAAGGGAAAACTTGAAGCCTTTCTGGGGGTGCTCATTTACTCTAACTCATGAGCTGCCCTTGACACGGCTACAAGTCTAATCCATTTTGACTGTGAGGTGCTAACAGTGAGTGACCGACCGCCAGATCACCCACTGCCTGCCAATGGCATGGAAACATTTGTGGTCAATCAGTTAAACAGCATAAACAAAAAGCACATTTAGATTGATATTGGGGGTAATAACCAGGTTATGTTTTTTTTATTATTTGTTCTAATATTGATAAATATTGGAACTTGGTAAATAATTAAAAATATATATTTGTAATTATAATTGAGATCTGATGTCAGGTAGGCCACAATGATGTCCATGTATGCGGATATTAGGTCTTTGTGGTGCTGCTACTTTTTTTTACATCTATAAATGTATGTAAATGTAGGAAAAAGTCAATTAAATAAACTGGAAAACGCTTGTCTAAAATATGTTTCTGTTTCCCCTGCATTATGTCTTATGCACTAATCTGTTTTTTGTAAACAACTAAAAACTTTTTTTTTTAAATCATGTGCAGTCAAAAGATTAAATTAACACCAAGACATTTTATCAGGCCATGATCCAATGTGTCAACATCTCAGTAAGGTGAGGTGATATGTTGTTTTCTTTTAATGTGCCATTCAAAAGTTTTGGCATTCCCAGGCAGGGTGAATAAACTTTAGCCTGCTTAATACTTCCAATTCTTGATACGACTACTTGATTACAAATCCATGGACTGGAAGTCTATTGCCGTCAATGGCATCCTTTTCCCTTTCAATAAAGCGACTGCTGATGCAAGTCAAACTCAGCTCAAACCGGACTAGAGTTTTCTTTGGTAATTTGATGAAGTAAGAAGAAGAAGGAGAAAAAAAGGGAGGGTTAGTGGAGAAGAAGGAAGGAGAGATGCACTCCTAATTACTGAACCATCTGTCGAATCCTGGACGGCGGCCAACTCCACTGGCAGCTGGGATGGAGGGTTGGGGGAGGGAAGGAGAAGGAGAAAGAGAGAGAGAGAGAGGGGAGAGCTGTTGTCCGCGGCGACGGGCGGGTGAGTGTGGGAGGGGCTGCGATGCGAGGTTTGAGCCGATGGGGTGGGGGGCGGCTTGGCAAGGAAGGAACGCAGAAGAGGAGGAAATCGGCCCATCACACAACGAGGCTGCGAGGGAGGGAGGGAGGGAGGGAGGGAGGGACGGAGAGAGGGAGGAAGGGAAGGAGGGGGGAAAATGTCTACCAGTTCCCCTAAGTGATCTACGCAAATGTGCCTGGCAGAGGGTGGAAATGTGGTCACAAAGTAAAAGGCCCAAAACTATGACACACTATAAATACACTACACCAATGAGTGACTGGCTCAATGAGTGGCTTTTCCTCCTCTTTTTGCTCTTTTAAATACACAGCTGTGCAAGCTGAATATATCATATCGGTGCACTTGGACAATCTCACAAGCCGCAAAAGAGGCCAGAGAAGCCACGCGGAACATAAAAAGGGACGAGATGTGAGGACGCCGATTCCCGCGGACCAAAGATTCTGAATGTTAGTACTTACCGAGGAGGGCAGGCCGGGGGGCACCTTCCGGATCTTTTTGGGCTGGCTTTCTGCTGAGAAAAAGACAAGAGAGGTACATTTAGGCTCAATCGGCAAGGAATGGGTGACACACTGTAGATACTTCCATTCTGCAGGCCTTACTTTGTATGCAAATCCCTTTTGACATCTGACTACTGATTGAGGCGCAAACCCATTTCCAGATAAAAAATTGGCACGCTCATTTTTTTTTTACTTGTTGCCATCCAAATGTGTTCAACATAGCAACTTGGATATTAGTTGGTAAAATCACTGTTATCTAAAGTCACTTTCAGATATTGTACACCTCTAACCAGGTGGTGTGATCAACAATCTACCCATATCGTGGCTTTCAGACCAGGGAAAATGTAGTGGTATTACATGGCTTAGCCACATTCTGACACAGGGAAATGTGATGGCATTTACCCTGATCGATAGCTTTTACAGGCAGTTTCAGATTTGGACATGACGTCATTCATGTCTGTTAAAAGTGAATCTGTTGTTTCTAAAATATTATTTTAGTCTTAAACCCAGGAAACAAGTAAATCTAGAGTAGTACTGTGCTAACATCATTAGCTTCTGCTATTGATCTCTAAAAAAATAACTGTGATGAGACCTATACTGAAAATATTTGTCATTTGAATAAAATGTGAAAAATTGAATTTGAAATCTACCTTTTATTCATTGATTTTGATTCAAACTCACCAATGGGGTCTTGTGCAGGTCTTCGGCGATGGTTGTTGCCCTCATAGGAAGAGTAAAACTGGGTGTTGGGCTTCAAGCCAGAGGGGGACATGGCATCGGGACTGGGCATGCCAATCTCACTGGGCAGAAAGCCCGGCTACAATAATTTAAAAAAATAAAAAGCGTTATATTAGAAAGATATATTGTTGAGGAATTTCTCCAAGTGAAAAGAATGAAGATTTACTCGAGGCAATTTGTCTTTGTAACTGATTTACCTGTGATGCAAATGATGAATAAGGGCCTCTCTCGCTCTTCCCTGTCGGAAGGAAGAGAAAATAAAATGTGGCTGTGATGGTGAAAATTAGACATTAATGTCAACATTAAATCCTCATCTGATGTGTAAATGCCTCGCATTTGCTGAGTGGATTGTGTATGATGTGCGGTATTTATGACTACGGAGAGCAAAACAACAACAAATTGAGCTCTTATAAATGGTTTGAGGCAATTGTGCCTGTCTGCCCCCCCTCCTCCCCTGACAGTTAAACAGCAGAGAGCTATAGGGCGACGCAATCCCAAGGGAGAGCCTTGTTTGTGCATGGGTGCCCTTTATAACCCCGACACCCCATTCGACCCGGCATGCACGCCCACTTCTCTATTGAGCACACAGAACGGCATATACAAATCCTCCACATCCTCCCTGTTTATCCTTCTGTGTTCATCCATCACCACCTGAGCATGAATTTGTTTTGCCCTCAAGTGCCGGATGGATGTACGTATATGTGAACCAACACCAGACAGACACGGAAGGATGAATGTTGCACTGACTGTCTAACGTGAGGGGAAAGTGCCCAGATATTTGGGGAGGTGAAAACAGCTGCTGTGCGGATTCTTCTTCAGCTGCCGCATTCAATTCAAAGCCACTTACCGGCAATCGACGTGCCAAACGCCGTGCCAGGTAAAATGCCAGCTTGATCGTTATAAATGCCTTCTTCGCCAAAACACTGAAACAGAACACAAGACGGATGAAAATCGACAACAAGTGCATGTTATGATATCTGATTCTGACTGTTAAATGCAGCATTTATAAACCATAGTTGTGATAAATAATTAGTCAAAAATTTTAGTAGACATAACCAACATTAAGGTCAAATGTTTCATGAAAATTAGTAACAATTAGTAAAATTTGTGATTTAATCGAATAGTCTGTTAGACTACTCAAACCCGAGGCCATGCATCTCTTCTTCAGTAAAAATAAAAACTGAAATATTGCAACATAAATAATATTTGAAGGTCTTAGCATTGAAACACACTTTGAAGATTTCTTCAACAGACCTGAACATTACAAACTGTTTGTTATTTAGTTAACCAAGATGGTAGTGCTGAGTTTGCTCATACCCTGCCCTGGTTAAACGATGGACTGTTCTGTTCTCCTGACCCCCAGGCACTGGACCCATTCCTCTCATCGACACCTGGAATATAGAGAAAAAAATGTTAGGAATTGGACACTGCACAACAAGCACAATGACGGAAATCAGAGGTAAACAGTTTGGAGATGCTGTTTTCATACAGATGAGAATTTGAAAAGCCTCCAAACTATTCCCTATATGCCCCTATGCGCTATACAACACATTGTTACCTTTTCTGCCGATTCCCATTAATAGTCAGACAAGGGTCTAAATCTTATATAAGTGACAGATGTGATGCCCAAACAAAACATGCTGGCACTAAAAAAAAAGGCCTCTGAAAAGAGCGATTTTAAAGGTTGCTCCCTGCCTGTCCTATTTCCTTCAATCTTTCATTGAACTACAGCTCAAAATCTCTTGGGGAAGGCTCAAGCTTAATTGCGAACTCATTTGCATAATTGTGCATATTAATGAAGTCTAAGCCTATGAATATTCATATTTTGGTTTTGTTGTCTAATTAAAAAGCGGAGCAGGATGAGGATGGGGGTGTGGAGGTGGTCTCGCATCATGACAGGATCAGCAGTATAACTGAATGATGGGTCCACAGTGCTGAGAGCTGCAGTGACAAGAGTGATCTATAATCACGCACACAAACAACACCAGAGGAATAAATGAGGGAGTAAAACGTGCCTGTTCTATAGCTGACTGTGACTTGCCAAGTAGGTCGACATTTACAAAGAAGTGTGTAGTAGTTCTCTCGCGACCTAACGATGCCCAAGCTAGATACAACATGTTAGATAGAATTCATTATGGCAGCGATAATATGGCATTTAGACATGGGAAACCATAAACTCAAGATAAACACCAGCTTTGTACACCAGTGTTTCCCCCAGTGCCTTTTCTCGCCCACTAAAACAGTGCTGCAGAATAAACAATAGAAAAAAGTTTACATGCTTTAACCGCATTTGGTGAGATATTTAAAATGGCAATGGAAATATCAAACCTGACCCAGCTCTTTGCCATTGCTCTGAATTGCACTGTATTTTGGCTTGTTTGTTGAAGGACATCCAAGTCATGGTTTTAAAATTCCTGTGAATATGTTTTTGCCCCGCCCCAAAACACACACCACAGGCTTTCAAGTTCAAATCCTATAATCAAACTGATTTCAAGTTGTGAGAATCTCAGGAAACTGAATTTAAATCACCAACAATAAATGTTAACTCATTTGCACCCAATTGCGGTCAGACTGACAACAGCGCACATCTCGAAAATCTTTTGAGTCATAAATCTGAAGTATTTATTTTCATGTAAGACGACTGCGATAACTCCAGACTATCAGACAAAAATTCGACAAAGGATGAGTAACTTCCGAGCATTTTTACACGGATGCACAACTCTTTCTAGCATCCAACGACACCCCTTCAGGCACGGCTAGTCTATAATTAAACAGGAAACACGCAACCTTGACTCATTGGCTTTAGAAGTCCAACTCCGCCATACATTGACCAGACTTGCAGACATGTTTTGGTCTTAACAGGAACATTGCCACGGGCACATATAATTCAATGCGTCTACACACCTTCTTCCTTCCCGCTGCCAAGTGAGTCACACAAACACAAAAGCATGAAGTCATATCCATGTCAAACCTCAGGAGAATTCAGGCTGTTAATGAAATACTGAACAATGTTCAGTAACACATGCAGCGTTGTTTTAACCTGTGTGTCACCAGAGACTTCTAAAACTGCCTATTGTGACTCAACCCCCAACATATGTACTGCGTCTTGTTGACTTGGAATAGTTGCTTTTTTTGTTCAGAGTATGTTGTCTGAACAGACAATACCTGATCTAAATGTGTAACATCTGATGATCCAGATTTCAATTAAAAAGTCAATGATCACTTCTGGTGGCATAAAGTGACTAAAAATACATTCCGAATTTCTCACTTTTTTTCCAAAGACTAAAAGAAAGGAAAGTATACATTGAAGACTATGACATATTTTACTGATTCATTCTATTATAGCTACTTCATTTTTATATATTGCTGTTGTATGATTAAACACTTGTTTTTAACTCGGTATCACGCAGACTGGTAAGGTTGCCCTATAATGATGCCTATACAAAGAACAGGCTCTTTGTCCAATAGTTGAGGTTGAATAACAGGAAGCTCCAATACAGTCCAGGCTGATAAGGAGGCAAGCGGTGCAGATCTTCAAGGCTAGTCGGAATAAGGAGACGAACGGTGTGGATCTCAAAGGCCAACAGAGATGCATGGACAATGGACAAGTGGATGATCCAAAAGAGGATAGCCTTCTAACAGTCGTGGATCAATCCACATCTTATTGTTAATCAGCAAATGAATATTCATTTTTGTATTACTATAACTGGGCAAACTCGGGTTGGGTGCTAAAACTTTACATTTAACAACATGCATCATTTTTACTGTAAGAGAAGACAAGACATTCACATGCTGGTTTAGGGTTCCTAACGCAAATTACAGCCACAGAGATTGAACCGCCACACACCCTAAACCTCAACTTGGAGGCCATATGTAAGAAAAAAGTTATGGTTACACATTCAAAGCATATGTGATTATGTGAATATTTTTCGCAAATGATTACTTGATAAGTTTAGAGGGTCAATTTTCCATTTCAACAAGCCAAGATTGCAGAATGGCTGTGTAAAACTGATTAGTGGTACAGCATTAAATAAATCAAAAGGCAAAGCATAGATGCTAACTTCGAATGTTGGATCCTTCTCATGTCATGGGGCAAATGAAACGATGACCTAAAATGCCTCCGTTTTGTATTTTTCCAATTGGTGTCTAGAGTAAACAAAAGAGTCTGTGAGTGAGGAAATCCCCTAATTTTTGCCTACTACTTGCATGCTGAATTTGAAATCCTTTTGGATGCTAAACACTAATGAGTGGGCTGAGGATTTCATCTCTTTTTGTTCAATATGGACACCTTAAGTGTTGTTGTTGGGTATACAAATGGCTGTGATGTCAGTGTTTCCCATAAACAAGCAAGAAAAACCCTAAAATTAGACGTCAAGAGAGTAGAATGGGGCAATGTTTTTCCCATACTCAGCAGAGGTGATTAATTGGCCTGTTCCCATCAACCCCCGCCGCCTCAGCCTTTGTGTTGTACTTGATTGAATGGCAACAGCTGACAAGGTGATGGAGAGGACAAATGCAAGGTTTGGATGAGGAAATGCAGCAGAGATGACACAAGATCTACGTCATGTAAAATAACATGGCAATCTTGGTCGGCTTTAATCAAATGACGTACAATTTAAAAACACCTGTGTTTTCTTTTTGTTATATATACTCCACTGCAAATGGTGGAATATTTTAAAATGGGACAAACCAATAAGTACATCTCCAATCCAACTGTGTCTACCGACTTTGTTGATGCAAAAATGAAAAAAAATCTGTGATTTGTTTTGAACTGACCTGAACCCCCAAACTGACTGCTGGCCAATCTTACTGTTGGCCGATTCTTCCCATTAGAAACGGGTAGTTCGAACATCTGAAATGACAAGAATCAACATGTAAACATTATTCAAAACAATTGGTTTTGTGTCAAATCTAGCCAAATAAGGAGCATGATGTAACATTATGCATTATGCAAGCAAACTCGGCCCCAAAAAAATAATCTGACCAATCCCTGAATAATAATTGACTATCAAATGAGTATTTTGAAGAGTTGAGAAAATTCTTACGGCGCTGAAATCCAGCAAATCGCTGAGCTCCTTGTCTGTCCCCACCGTCGTCATTCTCTGCCGCTGTTCACCTGCACTTTCAGTCTCAGCAAGCCACTGCAGTCAAAGGGGAAGGAAAACCATCAGGAAAATGTTCAACATTTCAACAATCACAAATACATGAATTTGCAAGATATGTACAATAATGATAGAAAGGGTCAAAGGTCAAAGTTCACAGAAACAATAAATGTAGCGATGCTTTGAATTAGATTGCTTAGTTGGAAGTTATGCTCTCGGGGTGCTCTTTTATAGTTTAGTCATGAACCGCTGACCGTACAATGACATCAGTCAGAGAATGAGTCAGTCAACTGGGGAAATGCTACATATAATTAAATTAGCATTAGATTGGGAACAAACAAGCTGTAAAAGTAAATAGATGTGAAATTTGGGGGAACTACACATAACTCCACTCTTCTCAAGTTGTAATTAATCAAAAAGGATAGAAGCCATAAAAATGTATGACATTTCACTTTCTCCTCCTTTATTGAAGAAGATGCTGCTATTTTCCTTATAGAGTTGGCTTTACCAAATCATAATACTGTAGCTAGTGATGTTTATGTTTGATTCACAGAAATATATTTCCATAAAAGGGTTACAATAATAACAATGGACAAAACTATATTGCAATGGCATGAGTATTTCCATACACACCCTAGAGGCCAATAAAAGATGGAGATGGAATTTTTTAAAATACAGACAAGTTGATTGGTCTTTCTTGTCATGGACCGTCAAGCAGCTTCCACGTTATCCTTCCAATCATGGCACAGTCCAGTAGGTCATCCGAAGCAATTATTATTCAAGAAGCATAAGCTTGCCTCCTACCATCTGATTATTGATCAGGAGGGAGAAATCTAACTAAAGTGTGGCTGGAGACCTGTCATTGTATTGAATTCCACACGCCGACCTCGACAAAAATTCTTCAAGTAACACAACATGAGATTTCATCAAGCTGTATTTTTATGATACTTACAAATATTAATCGGCTAAACTGAGAAATACTTATTGATTTTTTGTGGTTCAGGTCAATGTTTATGAATAGTATTCATATAGTACTTACATTTCTACTATAGATCAGTTTGATGGTGTAGCGGTTCACTCGTCTGATTCTGGTTCCCGCTAGTGGCTGTGTGTTTCTGAGGGTGACTGGTTGTTTGTCTCAGTCTGTGCTGTGTGGCTGACTGGTGACCAGTCTAAAGTGTAGTCTGTATATAGATATTAGTACTTTATAAACTATGTGTATGTAATATTGGGCATTCAATTAACTCGATGGCTGCTATTAATGGAACTAGACGTCCAACCTATTTTGACAGTCAATAAAAAACTGGACGTCTTGTGCTATCAATGGCCATAAAAGATGGGCATTCACAGTAAGTCTTCCCAGTTGGAATGAATTGGACGTCTATTATTGACATTGACAAGGTATATACTTATAAAGGGTGGATTTTTTTTAAAGATGTTATTGTGGACTTTAAAGAAGTACATTTCTATTTTGATTGTACTTGTTCTTAAAACATGACAAAAAATAATGACATCTAGTTTTTGTGTCTCCTAGTCCAAATATTAATATTGATATATGATCTAAAATGTAATGCTAATATATGAAGTATTTCTGGGATTACAATTGTATTTTATGACCACAAACTGCCACTTTGTATACGTGTTATATGTTAACACTATTACACATTATGTGGATCATCCTACCATGTATGAGAATGAATCATTACATAACAAAACACGGAGTAATTGGTTATTGCGTAAAGACTGAATTCAATCGAAAAACATTAGATTTTTTTAAAAATTTGTGGTCGGAGGTCAAAATGGGGGACTTCTGTCGTAACAAATACAAGTTGCTTACGCTTCAGCAACCCTCAGTCGACTGCCAAAACTTGTTCTCAAGAAACAAGTGACACAAAAACCTGATATATGGACTTTGACACAAAAAAATAAGCATTTACATCTATGAATTACACCGTCACCTTCCTCCCAAATTGGGAGAAAAAGAAGCCCGAACCTGTTGCCTTCCTGGCCCCACTACCAAAGCAAAGCGAGGGGGCTCAACACAAAGAACCGGCCAGCAAAGTTTCAAGTGAGTATTCCAAAATTTCGACGCTCAGTATTTCAACAACATTTGAGTTTTAAACACACGTGGAAAAAAATGCTCCACTGTAGAAGAATTTAAGAAATGCAGTTTTAGTTTAGGAAACATTTTTCTGGAGTAAGTCGACATACTAGCACAGACATCAATACAAGTGGAGGAGGAGGGGGGGGGGGGGGGTAAAACTCACCATGCTAATTCGCTGTAACGTTGAGACCACTCAAGTGAAACAAAAGAGCACTTTTCTCTGGACGCAAGGCCACCATCATCCCAATAAAAGCATCAAGAACTCACCCAGCACGACAAACAGACATTTTGTTTTTCCCGGTGGAAATTGCAACTTCCAAAATGTCCTTAAAAACTTGCCTATTCTTCCGACAGCACCGTTGACAGACAAGTGTTATTTAATGAACCGGAGATGTGTTAGGAGAGAATATTTAACGCAGATTTACCTTAATTAGGTTTTGGTCGCATCCAAGAGAGAAATAAGCGAGTAGAGGGGAGGAAAAACAAAGTTAAGGACTGGACTGGATCCTTTTCCCCCTTCTCTTCTCCTCCGGACTGTGGCTTGAGGAAGATGAGGGAAGCCCAGATTGAAAACAGTCCGCCGTCTCGGTTACTCTTTTCGTCACGAAACTGAAAAGCCGTCTCTGACGCGAACCATAACTCAAGAATGACTCCGTTTCGTATATTTTAGTGAAATTGTAACGACTTCATTTTCCAAGTAGACATTTTAACAGCCTCCACATTGTCGCTTCCAGAGATGTATCCCTCCGCGGCTCGGCCCACAGGAGGACATGGACGTATCCAGAAACATCAGCGGTGTCCAGTTTCAACGAAAACAGACACAAGACACGAACTGCGTTACGGATACTATGCTTAAATGCTAAAATGATCACACGTTTCGAGTAGTACGTCAAATTCCACCTCGAGGCGTCGAACGGGTGCTTAGGGCTGGCTAATCGCGAGGATCTATGTCGAGGGGCGGATGAGTCCGTGAGCCCAAAGAGTGGAAGATGGAATGATAATATCGGAGGAGACGACCAATGGGGTGCGGCTAAATTTGATTGACAGGCGAGACGTCCAAATATGTTTCAAGCTCGGGGCAGTGTTGTTTTGCCCGAACGTTGCGTTGCCAGCCAGCAAAATCATTATAAACTCAGCTCGCCGGCGGCGTTTGCACGGAAAATCATTTTAAAATGTTGCGTATTGCCTTGATATGCATCCGATGTACTAATACGCTCTTTGTCCACATTTATAAGGTTATTATACAATAATATGAGGGTCGAACGCTTCGTCCACTACTTGTGACATTTTTTGGCCAACTGCATCTGTACACAATTAAACTTTAACACAATTAGACGGCAAGTGATTATTTTTTGTAATTATTAAAAAAAAACATAACATTTAGATTTATGTAGGCAAACCTATAATATATGTCAACATGTAAATTATGATTACATTATTATTATTTTTAATTATTAGTTATCACTATTGTATCTTTGAATATTGTTTTGGATACTTTTCTATATTGAATAAGTGAAATTATACCTTAATAACATGCTAATTGAATTGATTATTCAAGTATAATGACATTTAAAGCTTCACCACCAAGTGCACAAATAACCAACAAATGAAAAGACAATTAACAATAATACAAACAATGGTTAATCTCAATAAAAAGAGAAATTCCACGCACCACTGTCCTATTAACTACAAAGTGAAACACTACGACTAGTTTGTATCTATTTCTGTGTTAGTACTACTAGAAACACCCAGTTTTTTCTCATTTGTTGACTTGATGTCCTAATAGTAGTTGACAACGGTCTGCTACTGGTATTACAATTAACAGTACAGATGGCTTTCAAGTGGTCAAAACATGTGTCTTAGAGTAAAAACAAGTCTGCAATAAAAAAACAGTGAATACATTTCCATTCACCTCCATCTTTTAACTCGCCAACGTCCGTCAATATGGACGCCACATGGCTAAGAAGTGGAAAACCAGGTGTCCTTTTTCCAACCAATCAGCAAAGAACATCATGACAATGAAAACTGGCAAAAGTACTCAAACTTAAGCAAAACTACAGATAGGTGTCCAAAGAAATATAGGTACCTATACCTTTAAATCAATGAGAGCTATTTATTACATAACATGAATAAATGCAAACGCTGAATGTTTTATTTAGCATTTTTTGACCATTAGGTGGCCCTACAACAATAACGCAATTACTGTAAATGACTGAGTATTCACTAGGAAATATGTAATTTTTCCACATATGACGTAAAATATACACATATGACTACTATTGTTATATTTCCTGTCTACATGTGGTGCTGCACCGTTTATGTTCATCACTAGCATGGGGTGACATGGCCACAAAAATGTCAAAACAAAACAAAAAATCCAAACCTGCCCTTAAAAAACGCCCTATTGTCTGTTTTTTAAGACCTGAAACTTAAAGGCGGGGGAACTTGGGGGTGATACATTAACAAGGCCTACACTTAATGTCACAATTTGTTTTGAGACTTGGGACAAGAGAAAAAAACCCTCAGCTGGTTTGCGGCGAAACAACATCTGCGCCGGTCTTTTACGAGAAAACGCAGCCATCCACACATAAACACACATGCTCAACATGCAATGGCCACATGCACACCTGTAAGACATTTGTGGTTCTAAAGGGGGGTTCTATTCTTTACAAGTATAAATACAGATGCCAAAGAAATTCATAACTAGATGGAGGGGGGAAAAAGCATGCACACAAACGTGCCCCTTGAGCGGGAGAAGAGAATGAGAGCAATAATAATATACCCACCCTCGGACATATTTTCAACGGGGAGTCGACGGCAGCGGATCAACCTCAATGTGACAAAACATGTCTCGTGTCACAGATTCGGCTCCTGCGGTACTCTTGGGAGAAATACAGAGCGGGTGTTTGGAATAGAGGTGATCATATTGCAGCACGACGTGAACATCAAACGAAACATGCTTTACTGCCTTTCAGAAACTAGGACAAATGATATGTTGTGGTGGCTTAGACACACACAAAAACCCTAAAAACAACCTCTACTAAAGAGTGGAACTCCATTTTCCTAACAAGACACCCCACCCACCCACACATTGATGGCCTCATCTCACATGAGCACCATAAGTTTGTTAAAAGGGTTACCCCAAACATCCACCCACGCATCAGGTACAGTATGAAAACCTACAGTATCTTGTTATGACTTCTGGTTTCCTGTTTCCTGTGAAAAAAATAATAATAAAGGCAGTCTATTCGCACACAGATATGTGAAACACATTCGTACTTCAGTCTAGTTGGGTAATGATGTCCTAACTAAAAATTGAAAAGAATCAAGGAATGAAAACCACCATCTTTTTTTACGATCAAGAAATTGGTGATGTATGCCTCTTTAATTTATCTATTAAAAATTGGAAACTAAGAAAACCGAAAGGGTTTTAACTGAGAGCGATCGCCATCAATGGCAGCCAATCCATGAAGCCCATAGCTATTTAACGTCTTTGTATTTGTGGCTTGTTTTCATTTCACGTGGTGTGATTCCACACAGGCTGTACAAATGTCAAGGGACGAGCGCAACAGCGACAACGGCAGGGTACGCGTGCTCATGTGTGAACTTTAGGAGACAAAACCCTCCCGCCAAGATACCTGAGCATCCCTCGCCACGGGGGTCAGCTCCATGGCTCCTAATGAGCTTGAGCTTTTTGTATCCTCAATGTGTACACGCTTAATTGACTTGGCGCGAAGCAACGACGTTCCTCTCTCTCAAATACCACAAAGTACACTTTACAAGTCACTGTTTTCTTACTCATTTTGTCTGTTCATTTAAGACAAAAGCAGGGCTTGAGGCGGGGTGGGGTTCTATCCTCCTGTTCTTTTTGGCCCATCAGCGCCCTGCCCCCCTGCCTGTATAGTTTGGAATTCATTAGCAATCAAAGAGCCACTGACGAACGCCCAATCTTAATTACCCTCTCATTTGCATATTTGCATATTAATGACTGCAGACATAGCTGTTTTTCTGCTGCAGTAGTCACCCCCCCCCCCTCTCCAGGACCCCCCACCCTTCCCTTTGCGTCAGCATTGCTCAGATAGCCGCCACATAACACTGTGGGTCTTTGTCGTGGCTGAGAGCTTCTTTTTTGGACCTTTTTTCTTTTCTAAAAATTGTTTACAAACATTTCACTTGCCTAACGATGATTCAAATCCTCTTTTTTAGCCGCCTAATAGCAAATATGATCTGTTTTCTGTAGCACTGCATTAAGGGTGACTGATCATCTTTCCAATTACCATTTTTTTTACTAAGAGGCACACCTGACCATCATATTTTAATTATTCATTAATTTTCTGTATCGCTCATCCTCACAAGGGTCGCAGGGCTTGCAGGAGCCTATCCCACCAAACTATGGGCATCAGATGGAGGAAAACATATAAACACAATAAACCTCATCTAGTCCAAATGTGACATACCAAGTACAGCCAAATTCCTCCCAATAATAAACCTTACTGTCAAATGTATTGGAAAAATACATTGCTAGAATTCTGACCAAAGAAATGAAGTGCTTCTTACCATTGTGGTTGACTTTTGTCATGGTCTGGAAGACATTTCTTCTCCAAAATAAGGATTTTCGATATTCATTTACCGTTCCTTCTGAAAATAAGATGCAAATTTAACATCATGTCAACAATATCAATGCTTCAGACATCAAAAACTTACATTAACAGTTTTCTTTGGAGAAATTCTTGACTCTTTTCTGGTAAAAAATCATCTTGGCAAAAGGAAATGGCTAAATGTCACCCCCTGCTTGCTGTCTATATGCTACAAAATTCAAGATTTATAACACTGTGGTAACTCCAAATTTGGGTTGTCAAAACTCAGCAAATACACCAACACAATAACATTGATGTATTTTTAATGTAAATAATAAAGACACTGAACATAATTGTGCAATAAAATGTGATTCAACTTCATGATATATGTGTTCTGTCAGCAGAGGGCGATGTTGCAGCACTCTTATTTGTTTGTTGTTGAAAGTGTTGATGGCAGGAGATATTCTTTGGTGAGAAATGACTATGGATGAAGAAAATAAAGAAATATTTCTGTTAATATGAACTCATGTAAATAAATGACTTTGAACCAAGATGATCAACTCCTGGAAAAAAAAACCTTTTCCACCCCAGCCAAGTTACACAGGCAAGTGGAACAAATATTTCTGTTAATCATTATTTGAAGACCGTAAAAGAGACAGAAACATACCATCGAATAGGCTTAGCTTCAGTGATATGGTCTGGAAATTTGCAGTTTCTCGTGTCCGGTAGCATCAAACTCAAAAAAGCTGTCGTGATGCTTAAGGAACCAAAAATAATATAAGGAGCAACTTTGCTGTAAACCCCTGCAACAAAAACACAGAGGAAAACATTTATTAGTGGATTAATGAAGCACATGAAGTACACATGGGTGTCCAAACTGGTGCTCGGGGGCCACAGTGGGTGCAGGTTTTCATTCAAAACTGATGAAGAGGACATATTTTGACCAATCTGGTGTACTTAAAAGTGTAATAAATCAGTTGCAGTCAGGTGCTGCTGGATTCAGGAGAAATCTCCTTGGTTAAACCACTGGTGTCAAAGTGGCGGCCCGGGGGCCAAATCTGGCCCGCCGCATCATTTTGTGCGGCCCGAGAAATTACATTTTCTGTTTTCGGAATAAAACTGTGCGTGCACTAGAGTTAAAGTTTATAGGGATGAAAATAATAATCATTTTGAAAAAAAAGAAATCCACACTTGCCCATGTAGATGACATAAGGAGATATTATGGTGCCGATGCGTCCAGCGGTGGCCACGACACCCAGGCCGGAGTTCCTGATCACGGTGGGGTATAGCTCAGCGAAAAAGACGAAGACCATGCAGTAAGCCACGGCTACGCCCAACTTCCCGGTCAGAACCAAGGCTTGGAACAAAACATTCATGTCTGCAAGAAAAAGGGGATTTTAAAAAACAGCAACAGGCCACACCCTGATATAAAAATAGCATTGAATCGTGGAAATTATTAGACGATATTAGAATGGAAAAGTGCAAACCTTCGGGGACCATCTTAACAGCAAGGTGCATTATTCCGGAAAACATCAGCGTGGAGGAGAGCAGATTAGGCCGTGAAACTTTGTTTATCAAAAGCCACGTGAGAACATTAGCTACTGCGTCAGTGGCTGCTGAAACTAAGGAATTGAGGTAAATATTGCCCTTCAGGTTGCTTGTATTAAGAGAGAGACCATAAAACGCCAGGGCCGTCACCAACCTGAAGAAATAGAGCAAAAACTGGATGAGAAAATAACAAAAAAAATACAGAGATCCATATATTTTTCAGTTTATTATGGTATGTAAATGCTTGGCCTTTGATGAAATGTGGATATAGAGTTTGTGCAGAAAATTTGATTTATTCCAAATTGGAATTAGCTAAAGTTATTATTTTTAATAAGTCAAGGTCAGAAGTATTTATAAAGGAAATGACAATTGGGGAGTATGCAACTTTGACATTACCATATGATGAAGCCAAGACCTGTAATGTTCCTCAGGTTAGGGGTGCGTATCAGGTCCATAATTGTGTAGGTCTTCTCATTTTTCCCTGGTTTTTGCTGGACACAAGACACAAATGGCTTAATTTGTATACCCTGCATACAGAAAGCAAGAGTACCCTAACCCTATGCTATACACACCAGCAGCAACCCCGAGCTGTCGCCAGGTTTAAATATGACATCAGGTGCGTGAACCCTGTTCAATTTGGCAGCTCGGCGAATCACCATCTCGGCTTCCTCCACCCGTCCTTTTTGCAAAAGCCAACGAGGAGACTCGGGAATCACCCTGAAGATCAGGAAACACGTTATTCACCTAACAAAAGTCACTAAAGTATAACAGAGCATTACACCAGAAACATTTATACGAGGAAAGAAAACAAATGACGAAAAACATCAGTTCTTGAGTTAGACACGATGGCTGCCCGCCCTCTAAACCCAAAACGGAGTGGACGTCTATTGCCGTGAATGGCACTGTAACGTGATCTAGCGGTGTGCTTACCACCAAGAAGGAATGAAGAGAAGGCCCGGGATAGCGCAGGCGACCAGCAACAGCCTCCAGTCTCGTATGAAGTAAGCCAGGAGTGGCAAAAGGGCATAACCCAGGCTAAAAGCAAGACTTTGACCTACCAGACTGAAGGTCAACCTGGCAGACTCACAGAGCATCTCAGACCCTGACCAAGATAGAAAGATGCAATATGAGTACCAGACAATACTTTCAACTTCTCCCAACATAGCCCCTGCTAATTAATTGCCCTTTATCTAGCTACATTTATAGGAGTTCCATTCAAGAAATAAATAAAAGAAAACAGTATTGCTTTTCTGTAACTGCATTAGGCTTGCATGCTTTAAAAAGTACATACACAAAAGTGAAAAGTAAAACCGGTTACACTCAATTTTTCTATTTCCCAGAACAATAACAGCATTTACCCTTGGGAACACTCTAGCTGTAGTCATGGAATTAATATGGAGAAGTTCAAATGAAATATTTTTGTTAAAACAAACATACATAGACACCAATATACACATTGATTTGTTAACCGGTTTTGCTAGTCAAACTTGATTCGAGTAGGTGATGATCAGACCAACCAATCAGAGGACAGGAACAAAATATACATATGGTTTGTCTCAAGTGTCTTTATTCTTCAGTTCCTGGTTCCTCATCACATTGACGCCATTTTAAGGAGTGTCTCAAGACTCTTATCGAGACGGATCAGCGTCTGAGGTCAACGTACTCACTTTTTGATTGGTATTGATCAACTCGAAATAGTGACTTAGATTGAATGTTTTATCCATCGGTTGATTACACATGGTAAACATACTGAATTGTCTTTCCTATTTAGTCCAGCCCCTCAAAAAAACCTCACATCAATTTAACGATATCAAAGATGCCACATGTGGTTTACATACCCAGAACAAATGATGCTACGTAGCAGGACACGTGGCCCACTCCTCTCAGGCAGTTGAGAGCGCAGAACATGACCCAGTTGACGGACGTGGCCTGGATCAAGGCGGTCACGGATTGTAAAGTGAGCGTGGCAAAAAGAACACGCTTTCTGCCAAACCTGAACACAATGTCAACAAAGAGGAATGAATACATGAAAGAATTCTACAAAAACCTCAGAATTTCAATGTTTCATTTGCCAACCAGCTGAAAAGTGGTTATAGTTTTCCACCCGACTTTGGTGCTGGGAATTTGGGTTCGATTCCCACTGAGTTGTGATTGCGAGTGTTTTATTGTGCCTTGCTCTTGGTTGGCTACCAATTGAGGGGTTCTTATAGGGTCGCCATGTTTGTCAGGCTTTTTAAATGTAAACAAAATAACAAATCTGAGTATAAAAGAACATATATCTAATTCCTATACAACATCGAACATAAATACATACAAAAAAACTAGAAAATATATGCCAATAAATGCCATTTTTTAAATAGGGAGTTCATTTTCAACCCCTCTATAGATCAAGATGGAACAATGGATATAAATACAGCCAGCCTGGATACCATGATTAATCAGTCAGGACTTTTGCCTCTAAATTGAGTGGTCTTGATTACCACTATATGCGTGTATACTTAAGTCAAGCCTCATGACTACCAAGTTAAAGTCATGGCTTTAATCAGTTTGAACAAAGACAGTCCAAAGGGAGCTATTGTAAAGCTCCCACAAAATATGCAAGAAATCCTTGCGTGTGCCAACACTAGTAAAACACAATACAACTCTGATTTTGTGTTCATTCTAAAGCTTGACCATGTGTACTTGCCGGTCTGAGAGCTGGCCACTGATGAGGGATCCAAACAGGACCCCGACAAAGAACATGGATGTGGAGAAAGGCACCTTCCACGCATTTTCACACACCAATTCCCACTGTAAATAAATAACAAGTGAGCTTATTAGAAACTTTAGCATGATAAAAATGTTATAGTGAGTCAAACAAATTTAATATCGCCTGATCTTTCATATTTGACCAACTATTACAACACATGCTATTACATTGCATGAGAGGACATTCCCATGTACAAATTCTGTTAAAAAAAAATTTCCAACCCGTACAGAATCATTTAACTCATTGACGGCACTGGAAGACCAATCCATTTTGGCTGGGAGAGGCAAATGAACATTCGCCCTTCCCAGTCATAATGGATTTGACATCTAGCGCATCAATATATTCAAACGTGAGCATTCACGGCCATCCTTCCAAGTTTAAATAAATTGGACGGCTACCAATATCAATAGCATATTATGTGTAAAACCCTATCCAAAATAAATAAATTAATAAATAAAAAAAATAAGAAAAAATACTTTAGTGTTACTTGAGGTTTCTTTAATTTGAATTTAGACATGTATTGTTTTAAATATTAAAGTAAATTAAATAAAAAAATAAAATAGAAAAATACATATTTATATTTAATATTGGAACTCTCCAAAGCTAATTTTCACTCATTTGTCACATTTTGCCGAATGTACTTTAAAATAAATATGTAAAATGAAATGATGTATTCCATACCTCACCTGAGAAACGATTGTGTAGCTTTCCGGACTGAAGAGCCAGCCATCCAGGCATCGATCCGATTGGTTCCTCGGTTCGAGCCCCTCGCTCCACTTTGTGTCCACTTTATACCGATGACAACTATCGGTTCCGCTAAAGTTGAGAAAATCTGTAGAATTGTTCCAAGTCGTGCAGTGGTAAGGCGGCGTGTCGGCGATGAAAACGGACAAAACTCCCATGTAACCGCACGGGACTGCCGTTAAACTCAGTAAAATCATCATTAAAATCTGGAAGCGTCCATATTTGCCGAGAAAATCCACATCTCCGTCAAAATCCTTGATATTTCCATTAGGCATTTTTTGGCACAATCTTCAGACAGCAATACTTGCCTTAATGTACTTACTCTTATATACTGTCTTCTCAATGCTAACTATGTAAATAATTTAAAACTTAGACAGGAAAGCCAATGTAAATGATTGAAATTTCATGGGATGATAAGGAGAGGTCAAAGACTTCAGGATTTCATGATGAGTACTGTAAAAAAAAAAAAAAAGACAGAGGAGAGCTCAAGCGTCAAGAAAAAATGATCAGCAAAACATTAAGAGGAAAAGTCAAAGTAAAACAGGGTTGTTGTTTTTGTTGTGAAAAGGCTCCCCCTAGGGTGTACTTTTAGAATGCACTGGGAAAAATATTCCTTGCAAAAATATAGTCATATCGTGTTAGTGGAAGTACAAAATGACACATTTGCAGTTCATAAATTCAGTTTGCTCCTTTGTAATCAATAAAAAATGCACTTTTCCACGTTACAGTGCTACTAATGTAGTTGGACTGTAATCAATTTACTACAGGAATGGAGAAAAATGTATATATTGATATAATAAAACTATTCACCACTGAAAAAGTGCAGCTCAACAACATTATAGAAAGTTGTATTATTATTGTTATTGGACATTTTAAAATGGATAAATGTGTGTACTATATATATAGTTAAAAAATACAAAAGGTGAAGGCCAATGGCGGAATTTTTCTGTATAAAATCATAAATCTTTCAAATGTATGAGGTTTGTGTATCAATTAAACTCACTTATTGAGATGCTCGCATCATTAATGTCTACTAATGTAGCGTAACGCATCAACCAATAAAAAAAGTCCCATCACAAAAACAAAACCTGCCGGCTAAATCAGTTCTAATTGAAATATTTCAAAATGGATTGACGCATTGTCACCAAGCATCGGCTTTCGGCACGCCACCAACGACCTTTCTTCGACCGAGGCCGAAACCTCGACAGGTTTTTTTCGGTAACCACGGCAACCCTCTCCAACCTGCCCTTTGACCACTGCCCCGGTGACCTTTGGCTATAGCAGGTCAAGAAACGGGGTCACGGGGTCAACTCCTGAGCGACAACTGTAAAAGCACTTCACTGATTGGCTATCATTTGCCCTTTTGCGTACTCTCGTCTACGCAAGTGGCCTTCATTGTTAGCGTTAGCGTCAGACAGGGGGGGGGGGCAAGGCCGCTTTGGACCTCAATTATTCTCAAGGCGTACTTAAGTCATTTCCCGTGGCTTGTTTAGCATTCAAAGTCGCCTTTTCATATCAAAGCCAAGAGTGGAAAAAGCGCTAAATCAAACGACGGCGGCCCCCCCGGATGATTACGGCGGTGTCAACGGCGGGCTAAGAGCGTGAAAAGCGCTCGCCCGTGTGGAGCACTCGGGCCTCACCCCTAAGCGCTTCTTCTCTCGTCCTCCCGATGATCAATGCCCGCTCAGCCAGTCACTTGTCAATAACGCTACATTAATTTGAGGGAGCGCATGGCGGAGGGAGACAATGGGAAGGGGGGGTCGGGGGTTTGGCGCCCGTGAGCGAGGCAGGTAAAAGGGAGACCCGCGGGGGAGTGAGGGGACGCTCGGTGAAGACAAGGACGTGGGAAGGAGAAAGGAAGAAACAGAAGAAAAAATGAGCAGCAGGAGTGAACAAAGACTTTAACACACTTTTTACTAGCATTTTTTTGTCCAAATTTGTTGTATATTTGACAACAAAGTCTCATTTTAAAGAATATGTAAGGCTAAAAACAAAAATAATTGTATGTCGGTCTACATGTGTTGCCGCGCCATTTCTGTTTCAAACTATTTTTCTTTAAAGTAGGATTTTTTGCAGTTAAGTTAATAATGGCTGAAAAAATTAAGGTTACAGTCAATTGTATGTCAATGTGTCGTGCATTTTCATGCTTTTTAAATGTCATTTTATGAATGTTTTTATGTTATTGACTGAGGTAAAATATAAGATTTATTATTGATACATGATTAACCAATAATTAGATTGGCAGCTCCATGTGGCCTAAATATTTCCAAGCGGCAATAAAAATGATGAGTTATTCAATAATCATTGTCCTCCCTTCTATTATCTGGTCGCCTTTAATTCGGGTTTATTTGATATTTCTCAGCGGTTAGGTGACCTTTCACCCCTGAACTCGGGCCATGTGGATTACGCGAGGGAGCGACAAATAGAATCCCCGCGCGGGTTAAAAGAAGTGCCATTATTTGTTCACTTTGCTGCAGAGCGGACAGGTTAATGTAAAGAAAGTTGCATTTTTGTAACTACATTCAAATTACAGACAGGAAAAAAAAAGAAAATAGATGGAGGGGTCGCTTTTGTTTTGGTTTTTTTCCCCAAGTGGAATAATTCCACGGCAAAAGTTCTCCTTTTGCCAACTTTTCCACTTTTGTAAATAGATTTTTCTGCAGCGCAGATCTTTAAAGAGCACGCTATATTCAAATGATGCAAGTATATCATCATAAATTTAACCGCCGTAAGAAAACGATCTCGTTCATTTGCGCCATTTAAAAAGCAAGACTCGTCTATTTTATGGATGAATGGACGCTGCCAGGTTTCCCAGTCAAAATGAATTGGATAACTTTACAATGTAATTGTATTTTGGTTCTTATTTGTTTGAGTTAGATCACTGTCATTTTTAATGGATGTTGCATTAACTTATTTATTTTAAAAAGCTATATAAAAATAATGATTAAGAATAAAAAGATATGATACTAATTAAAAGATGGCGTCGACAATTTGGATCAGGAAGGCTGCACCAAATGTTAATATTTAAAGTGTTAAAAGAAAGGAAGGGAAATTAACTCAAAAAGCGACAAAAAAATATTCCAAAAATAGTCACCCATTACTTATTCTTCTCACTTTCCTTTTGTGGAATACTATACACAAATTAGACAATTGTTACTACTGAAAGATTGCTATTAAGATTTTGTACCCTTGTACACCAACATACAATATTTCAACTAACTGGAAAGCAACCCATGATGCCGTAGCCTCGTTTCGGTACCATTTACTACGTTGACCTTTGGCCAAAAGACTTATTGCTAAACATTTTGAAAGTCCTCGGGCCTGACTATCGAGTGAAGCATGCTTTCTCGCTCGCTCGCTTCAGTGAATATTTCAGCCTACAGGAATTCTTGGAAGTAATGGTCTGCTAGCTAGCTAACTTCACTGCATGGAACTCAATAGTTTCTCTACCCCGCAAAGATTTGAGTCGGAGGGACAAATGGCTGGCGCGTACTTTCCAAACTTGGCTCAAAGACTAAAACAAAGGTAAATTGGGCGAGTCCTCTACGCCTTCCAGTGTTGTCCAGATTTTGCAGCTCTCCTGCAATCTAATGGGTTATTTGTCATTGGCAAAGTAAAGGATTTTTAAAAGTCAAGCTAGGCCCGACTCCCTCCCCTAGTTCCCACTACCCCCCTGACACTTGCAATAGGGGATCGATGGCTTATTGATCAACTCTCTCTATCGCCAACCCACCAGACTAATCACCTTAACACCAGCCCGGCCGGCGCTAGCCCCGCCCCCTCTTTCTCCTTTCCTTAGAACTGGCGTTTAAACAGGCGGAACTTTGAAACCCGGGCCGCCGTTTGCCGTGCGGGCCTCGGTTTGGTGGATAGTTGGCCAAAAGAGTGTAAAATGGATGAAATTCCAATACTATATCCACCTGGCAAGTGCTGTTCATCTATTTCTCCTTTCCCTGTCCTCTTCTGGCTCTCCGTCTTCATCTTTCTCTGTCCCGGCTTTGTTGGAGGCAGAAATCAATGGGGTTTATGAAAGTGGCATATTTCTCACATTTTCACGGTCATCCATCTAAGTCGTGCGGGCTATTGTATCAAGTATGTGGAAAAGATGCATGGTAGGGAGGAATTTTTACATATTGTTGCGGCTCGTATTTGTAAAAATCATGGGGAATATTTTAAAAATACACTGTCGAGATATCAATTCACCCCTTCTAGTATTGCTAATTTGAAAAACGTATGTTGACGTTACATTTTGGGTCATTTGGACTATTTCCTTTATGTTTTAATGAATTAATTAAAAAAAAATAACAAAAAGGATAAAAAATGAAATAAGAAAGTATAACTTAAGGAGTATAATGAATAAAAAGACAAATATATTGTGGATAAGACACACACTAGCACTGTAAAGTTGATTTTTTTTTTTAAATATTCTAGAATATTTAACTAGCAAAGAATGATATTGATAATAATAATAGGCGTCCAATTCACATAAAATGCTGATCTTCTGATGCAATTGAATGCATTGTTAATGAGTTCAATGAGTATCAAATAAAGGAAAAATTCCTTGTATTTAACTTTGAGTACAATACATGATTATTTTGTGAATTAATATGTAAATTAACAGAAAAGAGCTACGTGATTGGACATCTATCATCATCCATTTCAATGGATTTTTAAAGAATGGGCTATGCTACATCTTGCACTTAAAAAACACATCCTTAGGACAACAAAGAAAATATATATTCACCTCGAAAACAGCATCCAGCAGGTCCGTAAATTACTTCCTTCCATGTGCCGATTTTAAAAGAGTCGCTGTTGGATTGGTTCGGAACGGACCAATGATGTCCACCACGTACGTCCCTTTTAGCTGTTTCGCAATCTGTTGCTTTGCCTCTGTGAAGGCAAGATAAGACTTTCCATCCCAAGGCTCTTTTTACTCCGAGATCTGAAATAAAAACAAAAACGCATTATCCCATCAGAAGAATCCACATGACCTTTAACCTTCAGATATAAAATTGAATCAACTAAAACAGACACTTTGAGCAAAGTACATGAAATGAAAAGAATGATCATTAAAGCATTAACTTTCACGTTAAGGCAGTATATTACCCCGCCAGACGTAAACACACACACACACACACATCAATTGAGTGACAGTTCCGTCTTTCCATCTGTTACTTAGCAACCGTGCCGGAGGGAACGGCAAACGCCGCAAGTTTTGTTCCTATGTATGTTCAATTGATAAATAAACACGAGTAATGAAAATGGCATCATTGCGTGCGGAAATGTCAAATAAACGCCGGGAGGATCGATATCGGAAACCGTGGCGATACTTTTCATACTCGATATCAAAGTCTTTGGTGGAATAGAACAGTTCAATGATTACTTAATCAATAAAATCTAAATGTGATGATATTTGGGGATTGTGTCATCTGACCCGTCATGGAAGAAACTTCCCGGCTAATTAAAACGATGACAGAAGTTGTATTTTTATTCTCCAAAGCAGACATTTTTTTTCTAAAATACGATAAAATATTTCAATTTATACGTGCAGGACCCACATACATAAAAAAAATCTGTACTCTAATTGGTAATAACAATTGCTATCATTATAATAATAATAATAATAATATTCCTATGTTGTTGTGATGGATTTAATTTTACTCTCAGAATTTCAAAATCGACGTTAAGGGGGATTTAAATGAATATTTGTTGTAAATGCTGCACTTTAATCTATTATAAATGATATAGTATACTATATTATACACAATATATATCTTCTAAATTCGAATTTCAAGTTTTATAATGCCTCATACCTGTAGAAAAGCCTGTAGAAAAATGTTGAATGAAACAATATATACATTTTCTTTTGAGTTTTTAAAAATTCAAAATTTGAAACTCCATATTGAATACCATTGTTATTTAGCCCATATTTTGAATATGACTGTAACTTAACAAAACAAAGTCTGGGTGCTTTTTTTTTTTAAATGTGCTAGACTTGCACATAAAACAAGCTCCTTTTGCAGCTCGATACTGTTCTCTGCACCATTTAACACTTTATACATGTGTATCTAAATTCAATAAGTTTGTTCTAACATAAGAGCCCATAAATGATGGCCTCCAAAAGGAACATTTACAATGATAAATTCAGGACATGCAATTAAGGGGAAGTAAAAATAATAATACAAAATACAAATAATTCACACACTATAAAATAAGAAATAAAATAAAATACCTGGTTGCCATTGAAGTAGACGAACAGCAGGCCGCGCTAAATGTCATCATTGACCTTGTTGAGATGGGGAAAAAAAGACAGAAAAAGAGAGTATTATTTTCCAGACATTGAAAAAAAGGCCGTTTGGTATTTCTTTTATCCGACGTGCAAAAGAATAAAGCATCCCCCGAAAAGGATCTCCCGCAAATGTTTGCGTATTTAGGAGAGCACGCCGAGTGAGAGTGAAGTGATCGACGATCGATATATCGAACTTTGCGATCAATTGTGCAAGTGGGGAACAAACAGCTTAAAGCATGCACGAGGCTTTGTCATATTTGTGCTCGTCTTGCAAAATGTCTCATTGTATTCACATTGTAAAAAAATGGAAAGTGGACATTGGGCCTAGTGACGTCTTTTTTTAAAGGATAAATATATTTTATTTGCTTGCTTTCAACGGGTGTGTTTTTTTGTTGAATGACAGCATCAAATGCGTCATTTTTCACTACGTGAACTATAGTACAGTCGATTTTTGTTAATCTGTAAAAGTAATTGTCAACGGATTTTTAAATAAGAAGGGCATAATTGCAAAAGAAATGCCAAAACTATCAATGTTATCTAAATTTAGGATAAAAGCAAATAACAGTACATTTTCAATTGTGTATTTCACTTGTACTTAAAATATTGTCCATTTTACCTGGCAATTTTGACATTTGGATAAAAAAAAATGAAGATACAACTCATCATGCGAATTACAAAAAAAAAAATATGCAGCAAGTGTTAATTATGATAAAGGCTGATAATTAAAATACAACAAATGGATTTGTTTTGCGAGTGTTTCCTTAGTAATTTTGAAAAAGAACATCTTGTATTCGTTCCAATTTGGCATGAATTCGGCCGTTATTATCTACTCGATCCCAACTTGCTGACCTCTATCACCCCCTCGTAGGAGTCCACCTCCCACCCCCCTGGTGCCCCCTTCGGTCCGAGAGTCGCCATTAATCTCTGTCAATCAATATTTCGATCAGTTTTATCACTGAGCGTATCTGCAAAAAGCATGCAGTGCGTGAGAAAACAAAACTAAAAAAGTTCATCTTATACGCAAGCAGATAGCAACCAGCTGTGTGTGTGTCCAAGTCGAAAAGTGAGGCAAATACACGCAAAAAATGTCCAATTCTGCAAAAATGAAAGACAGTGGGCCTATTTATTAAGAATGCATTTCAGTCAGTTTTTTTCAAAAATTGGATTAAACTGGAGATTTTATGAGTTATCTTTTTTTTTAAATTTAACATTCACCTAAAGTTGTTTCGGCATGAAATACTCTATACAAACGCAAAAATATGTTAAAGAAATAACGAGGTGGTTGGGGGGGGGGGGTTGGCTGAATCTGCGCGCGCGTCCGCAGGTGCGCGTCCACGCGAAGGGGAGCGCTCTCGGACAGGAGAAGAGAGAGATATAACCGCACGCGATCCACGCGGCGCGCTTCAAACTCCGCCGCGGAGGACCTGGGACGCGCACGCGTGGGAACGCCACGGAACGCCACGGAACGCCACGGAACGTCTCGGCGATCTCCCCGATCGAAGCTGGTCAATCAATGGATCGGCGTTCCCATGTTTTGGTAATTGGATCGGGCCGGGACGGAGCGAGAGACCGCGGGTGAGGGTGGGGAGGGAGAGTGCTGGGATGGAGCTCACCATGGAGAACCTGCACGGCATCTCCTCGTCGTCGCACTCGCAGGCGGGGAACCCCATGAGCTCGCGCCCGTCGCCCTCCTCCAGCTCGGCTCCCCGGAACCTGGCGTCGCACGCCCCCTCCACCGCGCGCTCGGCCATGGTGTCCGGCCTGGGCTCCATCCTGGAGGGCTCCTCCTCCTCCGGCGGCGGCGGCGGCGACTACCGGCAGGACCCGGCGGGGCTGTCGGGACACCTGCACCCGTCCATCAGCATGTGCGACAGCGGCATGAGTCTGAGCAACACGTACACCACCCTGGCCCCGCTGCAGCACTTACCTCCCATCTCCACCGTGTCGGAGAAGTTCCACCATCCGCACTCGCACCACCACCATCACCACCACCACCATCACGCCGCGGCCCACTCCAGGCTGTCGTCCGGGAACGTCAGCGGCAGCTTCACGCTCATGCGGGACGAGCACCGCGGGCTGGCCCCCATGGGCAACCTGTACGGCCCCTACCCCAAGGAAATGTCGGCCGTGCACGGCCACGGCTCGCTGTCGCCGCTTCCCAGCGGCCTGGGCTCCTTGCACGCGGCCCAGCAGCCGTTGGGCTCCTACGGGGCCGGCGCGCACCTCCCGGCCGAAGCCAAGATGCTGTCGCCGGTGTCGGGCTTTGAGCCGCACGCCTCCATGCTGTCCAGGAGCGAGCAGGAGCACCTGGCGAGGAGTTTAGGCGGCCACGGCCACGGCCACGGCATGCTCTCCAACTTGAACGGCATGCACCCGCACCACCCGCACGGCCACCTCCACGCGCAGCCCGGCGGCGCCGTCATGCTGGGGGAGCGCGACAGGCACGGCCACGGGGGCCACGGTCAGGCCGGGGTGGCGGGCTCGGGCATCCAGGCGGAGGAAATCAACACCAAGGAGGTGGCTCAGAGGATAACGGCGGAATTGAAGCGCTACTCCATCCCGCAAGCCATCTTCGCCCAGAGGATCCTGAGCCGGTCCCAGGGGACCCTCTCGGACCTGCTCCGCAACCCCAAGCCCTGGAGTAAGCTCAAGTCCGGCCGGGAGACCTTTCGGAGGATGTGGAAGTGGCTGCAGGAGCCCGAGTTTCAGCGGATGTCCGCTCTCAGGCTGGCCGGTAAGAAAGTTGTCATTTGATCTCCATTCCATCACGCCATTGATTCCAACGTGGAAAATGGCCTCACATTCCAGCACCACGGACATTGGACAGATGGGATGGGTTCAGCACCTAACCTGCGTTCACATATGACACATTTTTTTGGTCATTTTTCGGGCAAAAAAATACATTCATACTCAGTATCCATAATAATATCAATTAACATTCAGTATATTTGGGGTCTAAAGGACCCAAAATGCTACAATTAAATGTACTATTATTTTCCATAGGTAATCATTCCGTTATGTTTTTTCAAATATATGTTATGTTAAATACATTTAAATACCACAATAAATAGCAATAGACCATACATAACACAAGATACTTGATTTTTAAAAAAAATCCATTTACCATATATGTCCATTTCATTGATGCTTTGGGGGATGACTTTGAATGCTTGACTTTCATTGACGCCACTAGACCAATCGTCTTTTGAATGGTCACTGGCAGCCTCCCGGCCAAAATGGATTGGACGTCTCAAACTGCCCACGGTAGCCAATGAGTCCCTATAAAGAAATCATATATTTTACTTTTATTTTTAAATGTCAGAGTACATGCATGCATCAAAAATGAGGATCTAAACCAGGCATATTATAGTATTTAAATGATATATCATTATCAAACCTATGGGAGTATAACCCCAAAGTGTAAACACTACCAGGTGTTGGACTTGCAGGCCAAATGATGGCAGGAGAAAGCAGGGTGACCCTAGACTGCCTGATCAATATGCCAGTTCCCACTCACCCTTTTAAATGTGGCACGTGGATCAATACTCGTATGGAGAGCTGAAAGACACAATAAGCACACATTCCGTGCGACTTTTCATGGACCAGTCAGTTGGAAAGGCTCTAAAATTAGAACACAAGACAGGTGGTTGCATGATTCCAGCTCATTACGATAAATTCAATAGGCATATTTCAAGCAAAATCTTCATTTTAACATCACATTCATATATTTGCCACTAACTGTATACATTAAGCAACATGAAAAACTGCAAATATTTTCACAATTACGACTTTTTGGATATCAATAATAAAAAATAAAATAAA